>NW_004524595.1:18224063-18237785 GCF_000260255.1 Octodon degus | reverse complement strand
TCTCTCTCTCTCTCTCTCTCTCTCTCTCTCTCTCTCTCTCTCACTAAAGAGGCTTGAGGAGAAATATTTTGCTGTTTTGACTTTGCCTTGGCATCTGGAGTTTCTATAGTCTCCTTTCATCTCTAGAGTTGATCTTTGATGTGAAAGTTTCCAGAGATAATTCTGTCTTGAAGCCCTGAACACACCAAAATATAAATTTGATAAATATGTACTGAACATCTGAGTGTCATGTTGTACCAAGCACTGCGCTGGGTCTTATGTCTACACTGGCGAACAAGGAGACACACCCTGCATCATCACGGTGGTTATGCTTAGCATGGGAACCAGAAAAAGAATTCAATAATTTCAGTACAGTGTGAAAAAAATGGTCTTACAGGAGAAAGTCAAGAATTATGGAAATACATAGTGGAGCTAAAAGCCTGGATTGTGGCAGTCAAGGAAGACTGTAAAATGGAGCATGACTGAGGAACTTCATGTTGCGTGTTACTACAAGCATGCGTGTATGGCTGCAGTGGCAGAGGAGGCAGGAGGATGAAGTGGGGAGCCAGTGTGCAGAGGAAACAGCATTCCCCAGCAGAGGAGGCACTCAATAAGTATTTGGGAGCCCATGAGGTGAAAGAATAGGTGCGTTGAGAGAACTTGAATCAAGAACTACAAAATAGTTCTTGATGGATAGATTGAGACAAAGCCCCAGTGAATTCTAAGGAGGGTACATGGATTAATGAAACAAACCCAAGAAGTTGATGTGGCCCTCCTTTATTCCATGAGAACTCACTCTGTGGGAACAAAATATGCTGCTTCTTTGTCAGTGTCACCAAGTGTTGCCCCCAAATTGGCCATCTGAGCACCAGGACCTTCAAGAACCAGATTTTATTTCTTGAAATTTGCATCAACTGTATTTGTTGGATCAAGAAAAAAGACCACCCTGGTAATTTTAAGCAAAATACAGCATACTAAATTGCAGGAAGAAAAAGGTAAAGAGTTTCCATTTCAGAAGGACTAGAGAAGTGCCTGTCATCTAAGCCTGAAAAAAATCAAACTCAGAACAATGCCAAGGAAATGGCTCACCTAGGGGACTGTTACCTCTTCCATCACCAGGGGAAGCCACAGGGTACCCCTGTTGCTATCTCCCAAAACCCACGGTGCCAGAGACAGCACACTGGAAAGTTGCAGAAAAGCCCAATATTTGCATAACTGTGCCTGGCAGCAGAAAGCAGACAATCACCAGAAAGCATCATTTTTCTTTGCTTTTGCCCCACAAAACTTCTCTGAGTATATATATTTAATGAAACTGACTTGAATCCATTATCCTAGCTGCAAGGGAATCTGAAAAATGTCATGTTTTGTTTTCTAGTCTCAACAATACACAAAGACACAGTTGTGGAGTAGAAAAGAAGCTAGGTATGAACGTATAATAACCTCTACACTTGTTCAGCATCCCAAAGAACACAGAGATCATGGCCCAGCAAACGTTTAATTTTCTGGGTTCTTTTTCTTCTCTATTTTAGGGAAGGGTTTACAGGGTGTTCAGGGTCTCACTACTAGGTCGGACTCATAGTGATTCTTCTGCTTACATTCTCCCAAATGCTGGGATTATAGGCATGTACCACCACACCCAGTCTCAATCACCATCTCAGCATGCCTCAGGGGCAGGGCCAGCACAGCAGACCCAGGGATCGAACCCCTGCCCTCTGCACCTGCTTGCAGGTGCTTTAATCTGCTGAGCTATTTGGCCAGCCCTACATTTAATTTTTAATTGTAAAAGAATATAAAGAGGGTCTTCATATTTGCTTTTCCATAACATGTATTGATACCCATCTCTGCTACTTCAAACAGCCTCTACTAGTTTGGCACAGAAAACATCTTTTGGATTTCTGTTCAGAATCCTTTCCCTCCTACTCCTTTTAGTAAGAACACTTTAATTTTTCCTTGGAAATGTTCCCTGTTCCACTTTAGTGTCCACTGGGTGCTGCAGATGAGGTGGTACCAATCTAATTCCTAGGGTGGGTGCCTGTCACCTATAAAGATTTGCTCATAGCAGAGCCAGTGAAATCCCTCCCTGAAAGTTTTGCTGGGCAGGGCCCACTCCATTTGCACTGCTGTTAATTAGCTAATAGAAAGTGAGCCTCAGGGCCAGCAAGATAGCTCAACTCACTTAACTAGGAGACTGTTGACTCTTCCATCACCAGGGAAAGTCACAGGGTACCCCTGTTGCTGTCTCCCAAAACTCAAGGTGCCAGAGACTACACACTTTAAAGTTGCAGAAAAGCCCAATATAGGGCTTAGGCAAGTACAGGGACTGGGATTCAATTCCTGATACTGCATGCCACACCGGCCCCTGCCACCAGGCGTACTGAGCTGGTCACCACGTCTGGGCATGGTGGCGCACACCTGTAATCCCAGCACTGGGGAGGCTGAAAACAGGAAGATTACTGTGAGTCTGAGCTGAGTAGTGAGACCCTGTACCAAATACATTTAAAAAAAGAAGAAAGATACAAAGTGAGCCTGCACCTGCAGGTAGTCCTCTTGGCTGCCTGATGGGAGAGTTGGCCTGGGAACAAATCCAACCCATAGGAAGGCAAAGTGGAGAGGCAGAGACAGCCAGGACACTGCTGGCATATTTTCCTGTCCTACGTTCAGCTCTGCCTGAAAATCCAGACCTACCCAAAGTTACAGGCACCAACCGTTCCTCTTATAGAGTCAGCTGGTTTGTGTGGGGTCTTTCTCATTTTAGTGAACAAACCTTCCCACATCCTATTCTCATGGAGTCGCAGTCCCCACACTGCAGCTGCTCCCTGGTGTCAGACACGCCTCTTACTCACAATGCTGTACCCGCCATCCTGACTTCACTGGGAATCACAAATATCAGGCTGTCACAGCCTTTTATGTCCCTTTTGCAGATACTCAATTGGTGCCTTTCTGAAATATATTGAAACTAACACGTGGGCTGGCCAAATAGCAGAATAAAGTACCTGCAAGCAGGTGCAGGGGCCAGGGGTTTGAGCCACAGGCCTGCCATGCCAGCCCCACCCCCAGGGTATGCTGAAGCAGCAACTGAGACTGGGCGTGGTGGCGCATACTTGTAATCCCAGCACTTGGGAGGCTGTAAACAGGAGAATCACTAGAAATCCAATCTAGTAGTGAAACCTGAACACCCTATGGACCCTTCCCTAAAACACATGAAGAAGAAGAGGAGGAGGAAGAAGAGGAGGAGGAGGAGGAGGAAGAGGAGGAGGAAGAAGAAGGGGAAGAAAAAAGGGAAGAAAAAAGAAACTAACACGTGTTTGAAAAAATATTAGTACATTCAGAAGAAGAATTTTAGTCCATGAAAAAGAAGTGATTTGCAGGGCATGTAAAGACATAGAAGAAACTTACATGTAATTACTAAGTGAAAGAAGCAAGCCTGGAGAGGCTACATGCTGTGATTCCTACTATGTGACATTTCTGGGGAAGCAGAACTATGACAATGGTTAAAAAAAAAATCACTGGTTGACAGAGAGAGGGAGAGGAGGATAAATAGAGTGCAGAGGGTTTTTAAGACCCGTGAAGTTACTCTTTATGATAGTGTAATGGTGAATGCATGTCATACATTTGTCTAAACCTATAAAATGTCTAACACCAAGTGTTGTGGTCAGAGTTTACAAGGAAAAAAATTTACTATAGCACACATAATGTATAGGATTATTTTGTAGTAAGCCAGAGTTTAGTACAAAAGGGTGCAGGAAATCTGTCTACACACTAAAGATCCAATGAATCCAGCTGAGCACATGCATCCCATGGCAGTGTCCTGCGTGAGTCAGCTAAAGACCTAGAGCCCATGACAGTGCCCTCCCATAAGTCCAGCTGGAGGCTGAGAGCCCATGACAATGGCTCATGCAAGCCTGTTTCAAGGATCTGCACTGAGAAGGCCCCAAGGTCAGTGGTAGGAGCCAGAAAGTCTATGCCAGCAGGATGAAGGAGCTGTGCCAGCAAGCTGAGGGATCCGCACTGGAGCCAGGAAGCAGCGCTCAAAAGTTAAGAACCAGAGCTCCCAAAAAAGTACTAACAGCTGTCCTCAGTGACAATGGTTCTGAGCTCCTCCAGCAATGAGAACAGCTGAGGCCATATCAGAAAAGCTAGTGAAACAAGCTTCTCCAGAACATTGAACGGTGCACCATCTTCCCTTCTGGAGCCAGGAAGCGATGCTCAAAGCAAGGACCAGAGC
Source organism: Octodon degus (assembly GCF_000260255.1). NCBI lineage: Eukaryota > Metazoa > Chordata > Mammalia > Rodentia > Octodontidae > Octodon > Octodon degus. Next base: position 18,233,581 of record NW_004524595.1, on the reverse strand, counting down.
TCCGCCAAAGATATCCACAGCCATTCTCAGTGACAACAAGGTCCCAAGCTCCCTCGATGATAAGAACAGCCACATTCATATCAGGGACACGAGCATGACAACATCCTCCAAGAGAACCAATATCTCTGGAAGAACCAGCAGCTCCCTAACAAGACCTCTTCTTCTCCAGCTCTCCTTTTTATTTTTATTGGCGACAGTCCTCAGGTGGGCCTTCCATCCCCAGCACCATGCTGATTCATTTCAGCTGGGTGTTACAAGTTGCCCAGCAGTTGCCAATCCATCTCACCAATGCAGACCGTGTTGTAACCTATGAGTTTCTAGTACATGATAATAATATGCCAGTATAGTTCAATGTTCTACACTCCTGTGTGTAGAACATTGATAATGAGGAGGCTATGTATGTGTAAGATATGGGAAATCTCTCTATATTTTTCTTGTTTTTGCTATGAACCTTTAACAACTCTAAAATACAAAGTCTATTTCTATTTTTTGGGGGGGAGAAAAAGGACATCCGTAGTGCATCTAGTCACAACTCTTCCTCTGAGGTTTTAAGTCTTACAGTGTTCATACTAAAATACTGCCTGGCTCAATCCAGTGTACTTGGGCTGGGGATATAGCTCAGTGGCTTAACTACCTGCCTGGCAAGTACAAGGTGCTGAGTTTGACACCCAGTACCCCCCTACACACACACACACACACACACACACACACACACACACACTCACACACACAGTGAACATCAATCCAGCATACTTCCTGTGATGCAAGCTCTGCCACCCACAGCAGCAGATGCGCACTGAGTTGCTGTCTTCTCTGTCTGGTGGGCCACTGTTATGGCCTGTACCTAAATGCCCTCCCAAAGCCTTGTGCAGTCATAGGCGGGGCTTTCGGGAGGTGGCTCACTAATGTTTAAAACTCACTTGCAGCAATTAGTGAGTTTCCATCATGTTTTCACGAGGAGTAAGAAAAATCTCAGTCTCTATTTTCCCAAAACCTTTGGAACATCGAATGACTTTAGGAATGGACATTATTGCATTATTAATAAAGCCATTTTTAGGAGTTCCCTCAGCAAAATGAAAGTCTAATGATATTACCAGTCATAGATGGAACTATTTGGAGGTGGATCTAGGATATGAGAGGCTGGTATCAATGATGCAATGCTGGAATTAAATATAGACAGAAACAGGGCTGTTGTCCTTGTAGTTGTCACTTGCTGCTCATTGCGTGATGCCTTCTGCCCACCTGCTCTGTAATGCCCCTCCACCATGCCGCCCTGCCTGGGAGCCTGCCAGCTGTGAGCCGAAACCTACAAACTGGGAACTAAGCAAACCTTTCCTCTTCTGACTTCGGATGTTAGCACACGTTTAAATGTCATGTGGTTTCCCTGGTGTGAGAAACTGAAAGTGTAAATCAGGACCAAAGTGTATAATAGATATTATGAAATAGGAAGAAAATGGCCACATAGGAAGGGAAACAAGGAAATGAGGAGAAAAAGAAAAAAAAGAGAATAGAGGAACAAAATGTAAGCACAGCTTTTACAGATGAGGGAAAGGGAGTTGAAGGGAAGGTAGGAGAATGGGCAAAAAGAAGCAAGAAATATCACGTATGGATCCAAATTCCCTATGATGAATGTGATATTATATATATATATATATATGTATATATATTATATCTACTGTGTAGCAATAAAATTATTAAATAAAAAAATAGAAAAAATCCTTGAGTGTCAGGTGTTTTCTCTCAGCAATGAGAAAAGTAACAAAGACAGCTCCCTTCCAGCAAGGTGAGGTTTAGCCCACTGCGCAGCTTCCCAGACACTTGTCCCATCATTGATTTGCTTCCCACAGCTTTTGGAAGTACTCCTAAGGGACTCGGGGACAGTGGTTGCCTGTAGCAGGGGTTTGCAAAGCAGCAGCGAGCTTAGGTACCCTGTCTCCTGCATCTGTGTTTAGAACAACTTGAAATAAGAGTTTTTAACATTCAAGTTTTTAAAGTGAACTAGAACCATAACTTGGGATCTAGCCTCTGGGTTAAGGAAAGGAGGAAATTCATTTTGAGAGATCTTACTTCTAAGAGATCCCTGAGTATGCCAGCAAGGACAAGACAGAATGAAGCATGCATAGCTGGGGCTTTTATTCAGCCCCTGGGCACAATGTATGTTAGCTATGGTACAGGCCGGAGTGCTGCACCCCAGGAAACTCCTAGTGCGCAGTGGGTGCCCAGTGGTGTTTTCTTTACATTGTCAATCTTCCTCTGGTCAGTGCTGGGCCGAAAGACAGCCAGAATCCCAAGATTCAAAGGCAAAGTAGTAGTGAAGGAACTCAATTAAATAAGAGAAGATGCAAACACACACACACACACACACACACACACACACACACACCACATCACACCCCACACCCCCTGCTGCTAGAAAGATCACCTCTTGACTAGAAAACTTTAGCTTTAAAAAAGTAAGAACTTAAATTTGAGAAGGGAGAGGCTGGGCCTGGATGGGGCCTTCCCTCCCTCTGCCACATACCTTGGTTGGTTTCCATGACAGCAAGATGGGCCACATTTCTCCCTTTCACACTCGGGGGGGAAAAAGAAGAACTAGTGTTCCACAATTATGTTCCTCTGCCACATGGATTTTATCTCTTTTCTTCTGGAAGGTTTTGTCTTCTCCCCTTTTCTACTTCAATGTAATAGTTGAAAGGTAAAAGAAAAAGTGAAAATAATTCTCTTCTTTATTTTGGGCAAAATCTAAGATTCTCTTCTTTCTTATTAGGCTGCATCATTTTCTGTGTTCACAGCACTCATTTGATAAACCATCTGAGGGCAACAGCTCAGAATAAACTCAAGTTTTAAACATTACTCGCAGCAATTAGTGAGTTTCCATCATGTTTTCACAAGGAGTAAGAAAAATCTCAGTCTCCATTTTTCCCAAAACCTTTGGAACATTGAATGACTCTAGGAATGGACATTATTACATTATTAATAAAGCCATTTTTAGGAGTTCCCTTAGCTAAATGGAAAGTCTAATAATATTGCGAGTGGACAGAGATATTATCCTTTTGGATCCTTTTCTTCTTTTTCCAGCAGGAAGAAAGCTAGGAGCATGTCCCTCTGCCCCTCCTGTTGCTAACCCATCATTTGTCCAAAAGATAATGGAGCAGAAAGAAATGAGTAACAGTCCTGGGCTCCCAGGAGCGAGTGCTTTGGGCCACTTGTTGGGATTTAGTGATCAGAAGATAATGCACTAGCAGAAGAGGTTCAGACAACTGAGACAATTGTTTAACAGACCCCTTTGGTCTCAAATTCCTAAGAAGATTGGACACACCTAGTATTTGCCCTCTTTTGCTCCTGGGGGTGCAGGAAAGGACACTTTAGGCATCCCTGTTGACACACAGCAAAGTGTCCTCTCCCTAAAGCACGAATTCCTTAGCATAATGAGCTGAGCTACCAAGAAATGAAAGCTTTGTACAAATATTAACCTATGATCTGGGAAAAGAACAAGCATCCCTCTCTCCCATTCCTTACATCGTTTGGAAAATGAACCAGTTTTATGTGGGGCCAAAACCACTGATGCTCATTTGTTCAGCTGGTGGTCAGAGTCGCAGCACCAATCTAAACCTTTCTAAGCCCTAAATAATGCCAGTGTCCCAGAAGCGGAGCCCCATGTCAGTAGAAGTATATTAGTTACTTGTTAGTGACTGGACATATGGAGAAGAAACTCAGCACACAGAACAGCGTCTTCTCACAGTTTGCAGTGCGGGTGCATATTCCTTCTGATTAAAAAGGAAACAAGACAGCAGCTCAGAAAATTGTGATGTTATGGTTTTTAGGAAATGCACCAATGACTCATGTACTCACTTCATCTGACAAGGGTACTGATTTCTATATAAAGAAACAGCTTAGCCCCAAGATAGAAGCTGCATGTGGCAGAATGTAGCTGATGGAGGGATCACACATTCCAAGCATGGGAGTATGAAGGTTGGTATGCAGGACAACTCTGCTGGGAATGTTTGTGAAGCCCATTATTAATTATTATTAATTCATCTGGAATGTAAAGCTATCTACCCCAGGACCTTAAGTGTTGCAAGATAGGAAAATTCCAGTGTCATTCAAGACAATTATTAACTAACCCTAAAAGCAAATGAAACTCATTTATTTATTTTTGCAATGAATGTGTACACCCATTCTACCTGGAAGACATATTTAGCTCAAAGATAAAATAAATGATCATCAATTACGTTCTATAATATATTAAATATCTAGCATGATCCACCGTATGAGAAAGCCCAGTAAATAGGACAAGTTTAAACTTTTACTTCTTCGTGATAAGAGGGAAGAGCTATTTCTCCAGCCGGCATTGCCTATTAATCAGTGGTTGGCAGACAAAGTATTTATAGCTCGCCAAATCCTCTCCCAGATTCTTCATTGCTTGGGCCTAGATGAGAAGATAGGAGAAAAGACTGTGCTAAAGCCTTACTTGTATTCATCTGCCAAAGCACGCAGCTCAGCCAAGAGCCAGGGCATTCCTCTGCTCCCTCTCCCCAAACAGAGATGGAATGATTTGGACGAGCTGCTGCATCCCTGGCATTATCAGCCAGACCCATCTCGACTTCTGCGCAGACCCCTTGCAGTGACAGTGCACACCAGCTCCAGAACACTGTGAGCAGTATCTACACTGTGGTTCTGTTCAGCACCTGGCTCTGAAGGTTTTCTCAAGAAATTGTTTAGACAGCAGGACACTAAGCAGCCCCACCCCCACCCCATCCTGATGAAGTAGCCTGAGCCACAGGAGGTCCCTTTATGGCGTGACCTACAGCTGTCTGTCCCCCCTCCCCCTGCCATCCCTCTTCCCCAGCTCGCAGACAGGCACCCATACCGCTCGGGCTCGTGTTCAAGCTCCTACGGTTGTCCTTCCTTGTCTGCAGCTTCCAGGATCCTCCAGGAGACCCACATCGGCAGATGCTCCAGTCCCTTCTATAAAGCATCACACACTCGTGTGTAACCTGCGCACATCCTGTGTACTGTCAGTCATCTCGGGATGATTGAACATACCTACCACAACAGAAGTGCTGTGGACAAGGTTGTGATGCTGTGTGCCTAGAAAATAAGGACAAGAAAAGAGTTTACATGACCAGTGCAGACACATTTGTTTCCAGATGATTTCTGACTCTGTTAGTTGAATCCTTAGATGCAGAAGCCTCACATGTGAAAGCTTTTAATTCCTTAGAATAAAGTACACTACACCATTTGGTTGGTTGTTACTGTCCAATCTCCATCCTGGAACGTAAGTGCCATAAGGATACAGACATTTTGTTTTTAGTGCTAGAGATTGAACCCAGGCCCTTCACACTGAGCTACAGTCCCAGCCATTGATTGGTTGGTTGATTGATACTTTTTAAGACAGGCTTTTGCTAAGTCACTAAGTTGCTAAATTGCCTACAGTGGGTGTGAACTTGCTGTCCTCCTGCCTCAGCCTCCCAGAGTGCTGGGGGTTGTGGCTATGCCTGGCCAGGAACACCTGGCCAGATTTTGCCTTGTTTACTGCTCTGTCCCCAAAGCCGAGAAAAGTTCTTAGTGCATACCATAGGTTAACACCAAGTGGGCATTTGTGAGTGAATGGGTGAAGGAACAAGTGAATCTAGGCAGCTGTGTGCACCGAAAGGAGGAGTCGAAGAGAGCTGAGGAAGCTGGGGCTATGAAAGTGCGTGGCACCATGGCAGAAGGAGAAACGAGAAAACCAGCAGAGCCAGGTGACAGAAGTGAGGAGGGCACAAGGCTCAGGATGCTCTGAGACCTGGCTCAGGCTCTGTTCCAACACAGGAGGAGGAGGAAGAGGATGCCCTGATGCCTGAGGTGGTTGGGAAGGGGAGAGAGTGGAGGTGGCACTGCCGATGGTCGACTGGGGTCCCTGGCAGGTGGACTTAAGGTCACTGGTTGGAATGAGGCAGAGTGAGAGCACAGGACAGCAGGGCGGTGCTGAGGAAGGCGTGCAGAGGCAGACCAGGCAGTGCAGCCTGCTAACCAGGGAGCTTCGGCAAGAACCCAAGAACTGAAAGAACAGCTGAAATGAGAGCAAGGGACACCTGTGCGGCTCCCAGGGTAGTGTTCTCTGTGGGGAAAAGAGACCCACGGAAGGGGACAAGGGAGCTTCAGAGCCACAGGGATGAGTGGGGTTTGGGCAAACGGCTGACTGTGGAATCTGAGAGGGAAATGAGCTAACAATTCTACAGCAGGTTGACCTGTGGGGAGAGGATGAGGGGCGCACTCTTCCTGCACTCCCAGGGCACCCTGCACAGCCTGCGGCCAGCAGGTCTCACCTGCAGAGTGCCCCAGAGGCACCCTGGTCCTGTACTGGAAGTTCCAAAGGGCAGGGCCTGCACAGTTGTCCCCACTTCTGAATTCTCCTCCCAGCACAAGTCTGGTGCATATTAGGCCCACAATAAACAGTTGGCTAAGATTCATGAAGGAGCCAGCTTCCATACAAGAACTGGTGGAGAATGTTTTCTTCTGTTCCTTTCTCCCATGAGTTTTTTTTTATTTGTTTGTTTGTTTGTTTGTTTGTTTGTTTTTTTCTGGCCCCTCCAGGATTTGCACTCCTTTGCTGTGATTCCAACTGACACCACTCGGCCCACACCAGGTGCCAGCTGCTCTTCTAAGGGCTCCATGTGTGGACGTATTTGCAATGACAAACCCATAGGACAAAGCCAACGCTGGTATCACCTCTGCTTACAGGTGCTGAATCCAGGACCAGAAAAGCGAAGCAGTTTCCTCAGGAGGCCCAGCTGGGAAGCAGGAGAGGCCAGCACACAGTCTGGCTCCAGAACCCAAAGCTCAGACACTGCTGCCCACTTCTCAGTAAGCTCACAGGCTAGCTACCCAGGGCAAAGTGCTCAACCTCCTCAGCCTTTATCTCCCTCTTTATCTTTGCTTCACCTAGCAGGTTGGAGATTTGCACTGGGAATGGAATGTGTGAAAGGCAAGGATGAAGAAAGCAATTTGGGAAGAAGGCTAGAAGTGTGTGTGTGTGTGTGTGTGTGTGTGTGTGTGTGTGTGTGTGTATTGGGGCTGCAGCTGTCAAACATGACTTCTTAAATCTGTCACCCTATAGCAGTTTGGCTCATAGCTACAGGCCACTGCCTGAACCCCAATGTTGCCTCTGCCAATTTTGAGTCTGTATAGGACTTACTCAAAATTGCCAAGCCTCTCAGCCTGCTCATGGTGGACAGGGGAAGAGTATCACTCCTTGAATTTAACTTGAGCATTGGGTTCAACAATCTCTTCACTTTGCTCAGGGAGGATCTGAAAAAGAAACCACTCAGAAGTGAGTCTGTGGAGTGGAATTCAGTTGACATCCAGCCGCAAGCAAGGCGCTCTGCAAAGTGCCTGGAGAAGGAACAGTGGTGTTTATCTATTTCTTGGTGTTCTGCTTTTTTTCCATCTTCTGTCCCTCTGTTATATAACAGCAGCTCCATTCAGGACAGGAACAATACTTCACAATAGAGCCCTCACTCAGTGACGTGGAGTCCAATTGCTGGACACCAGGGCTGTTAAAAGCCACAGCCTTGCTTGTGTGTTTAATCATCAACAGAACTTCAAGGGCTCAGATGTTCTGCCCATGTGACAATTATGTGTAAGGAACAGGCTCCAGCAGGCATTAAGAGAATTCTATTTCCGTTTTGGACAGACAGTTTGTTCTACTGTCTTGGGTGGGAAGTTCATTCAGAAAATGTGCTTACCTTTAACTGTTCTCATCAAGTGATGTTGAAAAGTTTTAAGTGTTTTCAAATGTTAAAAAAATAAGAAATTTTAAAATATAATAAATGATACCTTAGAAATACTAGACATTTAACAATAGTGGAGGATCAGGTTTCTTTTTTGTTGTTGTTTAAATCACTCTGTGTGTGTGTGTGTGTGTGTGTGTGTGTGTGTGTGTGTGTGTATGTGCCACTGTGAAGGTTACTGAAATAATTTGACATGATCCTTGTCCTCAGGGAATTTGCAGAGCAAAAAATGGATGACATGTTAAGATCCATTAAAATGTCAAATTACAGTTAATAAGAAATAGGCAGATCAGTAAGTGCTGGAGTGGTCATAGTAAGCTTCTTTGAGGAACTGGGATTTGATTGGACCCTGAAGGATGGTTGAGATTTGGGTGAGAGGGTACATTTGACGAGATCGGGCGCATTCAGGGTGGTATGGCCGTAGACGAGATGGTACAGTTGAAAGAAGAATGGATGCAGCATTGTGGTGAGGAGTAGAAAGGTCATGCCATCAGGTGGAATTGTGCTAAGACAGAGCAGGAACTTGGGCCCAACACACAGGATATTAGCAGACTCTGGAAGCATTTGGAGCTGAGAGGGAGAGCATTCAGACCTGGGTCTTGCTGCTCACTAGTACCCAGACTCAGTGGGGAACCCCAAGACTCCAGCATGCAGGGAAGGGTCTAACTGCAGGCAGCCTTCCCGTAGGGAGTCTATTGGCAAGACACAGGCACTCCAGAATCTTCTGGAAGCAAGAGGATTAGAGGACCAAAAGGACTGAGAAAAGAAACATGATCTGGGCTAACATCAAAATGGACCATAATTCCAAGGTTAATTTGAACTGTGGTCCATTTTGGACATTTGTTACTCCATGAAAAATGAGGAAGCTAAAGACAGCATGGGAGCAAGTGAGAGCTAGGCGGGCACTGGGCAACACCACGCCTCACTGAGGAAAACAAGTAAACGTGGGCAAAGGAGATCCTAAGGAGCAGAGAGGCAAGCTGTCATCCTATGTATTCTTCTTATGCTCCTCCTAAAGGAGAAACAAAAAGGAAGTTCAAGGAAGCCAGTGCACCCAAGAGGCTCCTTCAGCCTGCTTCTTTTGCTGTTCTGAGTGTCACCCAAAAATCAAAGGAGAACATTCTGGCCTCTCTGTTGGTGATATCACAAAGAAACTTGGAGAAATGGGGAAGAATACTGCAGCAGATGACAAGCAGCCACATGAGAAGCCGCTGCTAAGCTGAAAGAAAAGTATAAAAACGATGTCGCTTCCTATCGGGCTAAAGGAACACCTTATGCAGCAAAAAAAAGGAGTTGGCAAGGCTGAAAAAAGCAAGAAAAAGAAGCAAGAGGAGGAGGAAGATGAAGAGGAGGAGGACGACGACGAATAAGTTGCTTCTAACATAGTTTTTTCTTGTCTATAAAGCATTTAACCCCCTGTACACAACTCACTTCTTTTGAAGAAAAAATTGAAATGTAAGGTTGTGTAAGATTTGTTTTTAAACTGTACAGTGTCTTTTTTTTTTGTATAATTAACACACTACCAAATATGTCTTTAGATAGCCCTGTCCTGGTGGTATTTCCAATAGCCACTAACCTTGCCTGGCACAGTATGGGGGTTGTAAATTGGCATGGAAATTTAAAGCAGGTTCTTGGTGGGGCACAGCACAAATTAGTTATAGATGGAGATGGTAGTTTTTCATCTTCAGTTGTCTCTGATGCAGCTTATACAAAATAATTGTTGTTCTGTTAACTGACTACCAC
>NW_004524595.1:18193516-18223921 GCF_000260255.1 Octodon degus | reverse complement strand
AAAAAAAAAAAAAAAAAAAAGCTGCACTGTTTTGTTGACATTCTGAATGCTTCTAAGTAAATACGATTTTTTTATTAAAAAAGAAATAAGGAATCTGCAACTCCTGATCCTGGTACTTTTCTTCTTAGTCTGTTTTCTGTTGTTATAACAGAATACTGGAGATTCTGTTATAACAACAGAAACAGATTCTGTTATAATTTCAATTTCCAAAAGAAAGCATAGATCTGGAGGTTGGGAAGACCAAGCACATGGTGGCAGCTTTCTGACAGACCCTCAGGCTGCACCAAACATGGGGAGTGGGGGAAGCACAAGTAGATGCACGCAGAAGAGACAGCACGAGAGGGGAAGCCTCGCTTTATGGCAGCACACCCTTGCCTGAACTAACCCAGTCCTCAGAGATCAGTACCAGTCCTCTTCACTACCCCATGACCTCTTTAAGGTCCCACTGTTGTCAGGTTGTTCTTTTGAGAAATGACTCACTAAACATATTCCAAGTCCTTCTCACCCTAAACAAAGAATTGAATGAGACAAGCCAAAACCAGTCAGAAGGTTTATTTCAAAAGTGAGGGTGAGGGAGAAGCTGGCTCTCCGGAGAAAATTTGGGCTGAACAATAGGGAGGAAAGAATAAAAGTTCACTGTGGTCCGGAAAAACCAGGGTGGGATACTGTGGAGAGTCAGGCCTGCAGGCTCCTCTTGCCGTCCTGTGCCTTTTATGGTGTCCACATATCATGGCAATCCAAGACAAATCAAGAATCCAAGTAAATCCAGGGATTCTGGACTTCTTATTAAACCCTAGGACCCTAAGCCACACCCTGCCTCCTATCCCACCACTACTTTGCAATGCTAGGACATCACAAATCAAAATCAACATGAGTTTTAGAGGGGGTAAACTGTATTTAAACCATAGCAGTGTTTGAAAGTCAGAAGTCTACAGTGGGATCAAGCAGAAGCAAGGGGAAAAGGGGGTGAGGGAGGGAGAGGCCCATCCTGGATAGCCACAAAACTGCAGCAGGGGAATAGTGGGGCTCCAGAACCATAAAGAACTGGCTGCTTGAGAAGATCTTGTCCAGAAGCTACGATAAGCAATCAAACTATGAACAGAAAGCAGGTAGGCATAAGGACAGAAATAATCTAGAGGCCGATACCGTTCAGTCAGTATGCATGGAGGGCCTACTGTGAGTTAGGTTTGGGTTAGGAAAAGAAAAAGTAGGACAGACACCTTGGTGAAAAGAAGAACCTCAAGCACCCAAGGAGCAAACAGATGTTCAGCCAGCGTCCCACTTACCCCTCTAGTCATAAGAAAGATACTATGTGCAGTCACTTAGTTGCCTGATTTCAGGTCTGGAGATGGTGTTCGCAGTACCTTGTTTTCTCTACAAAGGGTACCTCTGCAGCACTGTGTAGGCTAAATATGAACAGAGCTGGCAGTGCTGTGCTCCAGGGTGGCCCAGATCCCTGCCCAGTGAATGTCCCAGACACTGTAGTGCGGTTGTGAGTTCTAAGATAGGAACCGGCCAGTGCTGGAGGTGGGAAGAACACAGAAAGAGCAAACAGCAGGATGGGTGTGCACGAGTCCTAGCAGACACGAGGAACTGGGCCACAGCTTGTCGCGCTCACTCATTCCCCTCCTTCCACTTTGAGGGGAGGTGAGGGCAGTGGAAGGCCGCCTGCCCACAGGGAGAAGGGAGAAATGCAGGTGTGCACGGACAGATAGTGGGCTTCTAAGTTACCTCCCACCAGGCACCAGCGAGTAGCCTTTCGTCTCTAAGAAAGAGTCAGCCTTTTTGGAGATAGCAGATTGCTGAAATGACAAGAGACCTGCCCTTAAGTCTGTGTTTTAGAATAGACAAACATATGGCTTTGCTCCCTCTGGAAGGTTGATGGTGGAGAATGACTTCTGAGGTGTGATGACACCCTTCGCTTGACCTCATTAAACACATATGTGAGTGAGAAAGGTGAAGTCAGTAAAAATGTCTGGACTGCTTTGACCTAATTTCTGGAAAACACTTCGTCTTTTCCTTCTCAATAGCTGCAAGATTTATTGGACATGAGCTGACAGTCACAGCCTGACACCCAGGGAGCACAAGGGTGCTTTGGGAAAGTCCCTATGGGGTCTTGATAGGCCTATGGTAGCAAACTGGCTGGACCATCGCAGCAAATGTCTGTTTGAGAACACAGCAAGAGATGGCCATGGAGGGGCTGGGGAGACAGCTGAGTAGAATAAGCTCTTGCCTGGCAAGCACAAGGTCCTGAGTTCAATCCCCGGTACCAGAGAGGGAACGGGGGGGGGGGCATGGAAAGCCCACTCAGCAGGGACAGATCACAGCTGCTCCCCACTCCTATGCAAATACCTCACTCCTTGGGTCATTGTTGGAGATGGTGTCAACTGAGGTGTCACCCATCTGTGGATGCTGAATATAAACTGCGTGGGTCTTAGCAAAGGGCAGCAGAGCAACAAAGTTAGCTGAGGCACACATATTCACCCTGTAAATAAGTGAATTTTTAGGGAGGATAGGAAAAGGATCTCTCTTTTCAAATTAGTCAGTATTCTTCCTCAAAAAACCTTCAGCCACCACCAAAGAGCCGGTCTTGGGCAGGCTGAAGTCCTGACCAATGCTCACCAGACAATGCCCGGTCACTTGGCAGCTGTGGTACCTGTGTGACCATTCTCAGCGTGGTCTTTCTGAACAATTGTGTCCACAGAGGCTTTATCACTGAAAATTACCCAAACTACGCCTCTTCCCAACTTGAATCCCTTTGCCCCTTCCCTACTTCCCAGAATAACCCCTGAGGCATTCTTTGGGGTCTTCCCTAACCAAGAGGTCTTGTTTGTTACAAGGCCTTTGAGAGCCTTTTCTGGAGACCAGCAGTTTTAGTACAATTGCAAGGCCTTCTGCCCATTCACCTTGTGTGGCTTGGAGTCCATGGCTGCTTTTCTCTTCTTCAGAGTGGTGTAAGTGACAAATGCAGCACCTCTAGAGTGCTGGGTGGTCTCCTCTCCCAGCACCTCAGCCTTGATGAACATTTGCTGTTGCCCAAAGTAGCACCTCAGATGCCCAATGGACATCTCCATGCTCCAACTGCCACTGAGGCTCCTCCACAGGTGTTTGACTTCCACATGAGGACAGGAGAGAAGAAATCATCATGCCACTTCCCCAGGGACATCTAGAACAGGAAGGAACTGACCGAGACACGGATCTCAAGGCTGGCTTATTGTAGCAACCAGGTCAGTGGGTGGGTGAGGCATCCTTTCCTTTTTTACTGACAATCTCATATTCCTCACATATGCCAGGAAGCTCACAGCGAAGAGCCACACTTAGCTGGGTGCTTTGTCCTGAATATCCCGGTATAGCCACCTCACATCATGAAGCCCTGTTCTTTCATCACTGTTCAGTGTATAGTGGTAGTACAGCTAGTTTTCATAAACCTGTCTCAACTCCCAACATAAAGGAGTGGTTGAAGGAATGAAGAAGTATCTACAAATCCTGAAGAAACAAGCAAAAAAATACTTCATGTTCAGATTATTGGATTGAGTCTGATTGACTTAATAAAGTGATAACAGTGGTGGTTAAGGTTAAGCATTAGGTTCAGGAAGTCAAAAGGCTTGAAAGAGCTATATCCTTACTCTTAGCTTGGCCAGAAAACATCTTTCCACCTAAGACCACAGTGCCTGTGGAGGCCCCACACTTTGATGAGGGAGGGAACTTTCAGAAGATTCTAAAATACAGGAAACCACTTTGCTGCCATGATTGAATAAGGCTATTTATGGAAGATGCCATTGCCTACCTAATCCATCAGCCAATCCCAGATTGCTTCTATCATAGAAGCAAAAGAAGGTGAATTAAGCCTCTCACAAGGCTTCCATTGCAGTAAGGGGGATTGTAACAGGGCCAACAAAACAGAAGAGTGGAAATTCATTGAGAATTTTAGGAAAACCATTAGCCTTGCTGCATCCAGGACCATTCCTCTCTCAAAATAGAAGTCGTGTAGGGACACTGGGGTGGGTGGGGACTCTCATTCAGTTGCTTTATTCTCTGGAGCCAGCAGCTCAGATAAGGACAGGCAGGGAACCGTCATAATGAACACTGGTATTATCAGGACTTGAGGTTAGTGATCAAGAATTTAGAATAAGGTTAGGCAGCAGAGGTGAGACTTGTCCAGTGGCCTGCAAGTTAGCATGGAGCAGTATATAATGAGTTCGAATTCTGCTGGGGGTGCTTTGAAGGGTCTTTGCAGGACAGTGACTCTAGATGTGGACTGTGGACACAGCTGAAGACAAAGAGAGGGAGACAGGTGTTGTCAGTAAACTCGATGGCTCTTCTGGGGCTGAAGGATGGTTGGAATGGAGCCACTAGAGGCAGAGACCCAGGAAAGTGAAGGTGCTGGAGGTTTGGAGTTGAGGGTAAGGAAGAGGTACAGTTCTTGACCAAGGCCAGATTGCAATACAGATGTAGTGGCCACATCATTGGCACAGGGACCAATGAGCACATGCTGTCCCCTTCCCCAAATTTAGATAACACAAGGCCTGAAACCCCAAAAGTGCTAGACTTCCATGCCCTAGACTGACCCCCTTGTCCCCTTGGCTGGAGCTGTCCTCCTGGAGGCAGATGGTGTGACCTGCCTGAGCCCCATGACCTCTCTCTTCCCCTCCCCATCCCTTTTGCAAACTCCACACAGGACCCCAGCTCAGGAAAAGCCTCTATGTCAGACGGAAAAGCAAGACAGGGACTTGTGGGAGGAGGAACCTGGAGACAGTAGTGCGTGGATGGACCTGGTGGCTTTGTCTCAGACAAGGGCACAGGAGCACACCCATTAGCATGGTGTCTGAAAGGGTTTTGTACCAGTGCCCAGTGCAGCTTTACCGGTTTCACTTAGCTGTGATTGTTTTGTTCAGAACTAGAATAGTGCCAGGCATATAGCAGAAGCTCAAGTGATGTTTGCTGAATTAATAGCTACTCATTATCATTAATATTGGCTACAGAGTGCCCACAAGTTCCACCTGGAGACTGTGCCACTCACAGGGCTCCTAAAAAAAGGCTTGGATGGCCTGACTCATCTTTATTTCCTTTTTTCTTTTTTTCATCTTTATTTCAAAAACAACCAGTTTCTCAAATTAGAAAACGCCCGGGGCACAGTTGCCAACGGAGGGCTCACCGCCCATCGGCCTCCTGGAGCCTGGGGGCTGCCCCTGTGCTGCCGCCTCCGCTGGGCCAGACACTACTAGCAGCTTCTGCGTCTCTGCCAAATTCTCCCGCCTTCCTCTTCTGGGAAGAAAGAGCAGACATGACTGAGTCCTTCGAAGGCCAACGCATCAGAGGCCGGGCGCCGCAGGAGGGGAGCAAGGAGAGGGCTGGAGGGGACAGTTCTCGCCCTACAGCCTGCTTCCTTTCCTCAGACCCGGTTGCCTCTGCAGTCGCAGGTTTGCTTTGGGCTTACCCACACTTCCTCTCCTCCGGAGGGACTGCGGAGAGAGCACTCACAGGAGTCAAAACAAGCCGCTGATATGAAAACCATATGAAAACTTGGCAGGCTCTTCCCGCCTAATGGGCCTCCCAGACACCACCAAGCCCACAGACACTGGCCCTTTGTGAGGCTGGGCCTGGCTCCCTCCCTTGCTCCCATTCTACTGAGACAAAATTAAAAAGCAAAGAGAAACAAGTACAGCCGTCAGTCTCCTTTCCATCCGCTGTGGCGCTGCAAAGGGCTTAGGAACAGTGCCGTTCAGGTGACCGGTGTGCCTGGGGTGCTCGCTGCCCCCCCAACCATGGGGGCTCTCGTGCCTTTCACGTGACCTTCATGCTGTGCCTCATCCGCATGTGGAAGGTGAGCTGGCTGAGGAGCGCGGGAATGAAGCAGCCCAGGTCACATCCTTCCTGCTTGGTAAAAGAGCCAGCTGGGTCCAGCGCAGGACTATCTGGCTGAAAATGTTGGGGACTTGTTATAGAGCTGCCTTGCCAGTGCCCTTTGGGATGCTTCAAACAAATCTACCAACATTCAAAATTTGGGGTAAAATCTTAACTTTGAGGAAAAGGTGTTCTCTGCTCTAGAGAGAAACTGAGACATAGCTAGGCACTCGTGTTATCATTTAATCTGTGAACAATATTTTAGCATCCGTCTTCATTTATGCGGGATATTACTGCAGTTCAAGGCCTATTGGGTGAGGAGGAGGACAGTTTTCCAGATTCCTCCACATTGTGGTGCTAAAATTAAATGATTTCTGAGAGCAGCTTTTAAAAAAAGCAAAATCAGAAAGTGAGATTAGTGGCTGTGTGAGTATAGCGGCTTGCTCTTTGTGTTCCCAAAGACCAGAAAAAGCAAGGCTGATGTACAAATTCGTGTGTAGAGTCTAATCTGTCTATAATGTACATGTCCAAAATAGAACTTCTTGAGATAGTCTCTAAAAATAGCCTGAAGATCACACAAATGTATTTGTAAACTTGAGAAGCTTTTGTGGGACCCAAAGAGGAAGCCAGCACTCAGGACTCAGGTGTCCTGAATTCCTCTCTGGTGCACTCGGGCTGTGAAGCCTGAGACAGCCTGCTGCGAGGTGCACCTGGGTCACTCGCGTTAGCCTGGTCGCTTTAGGAACCAAGAAGCTATGCCTCAGCCTCCTCGTGGAGGGTTCTCCAACTTAGATGAGATGACTAGGGAGAAGGACCAGCAGCAGGGACCACAGCAGCCCAGGCAAAGGAGGCAAACTGCCCCTCCAGCCCCTGAGCAGGAGCCTGGGTAAATGAGTCGCTGTGTGTCCCCAGCTGTTGGGGCTGAGAAGAAAGAATAGGGTCTGTAGGGTCTGAGAAGAAACAACCTTTTCTTTGCACATTTTGGGGTTTTGTTGATAACTTGTTTTTTCAGCACAGACCAATATACAATGTCTACAGTAGTCTGCCACAAGATATGGGGTGTATGCTTTAAAACCCTCCCATGAATGCCAGATCCTAATGTTACGTTTTTCCTATATTTTCATGTCTACAATAAAGATTAATGTACAAAGTAGGTACAAAAAGAGATTAACAACAGCAACAATAAAATAGCACAACTATAACAACATATTATGAGGAAAGTTATTTAAAACTCTTTTTTCTGGATTTAGTACAGGGTTTACAGGGTCTCACTACACAGCTTGGACTCGTAGCGATCCTCCTGTTTTCAGCCTCCCAAGCGCTGGGATTATGGGTGCGTGCCACCATGCCCAGTCTCAATTGCTGTCTCAGCCCACCCCAGGACACGGGGCCGGCACAGTCTGCTGGGCATTTAAAACTTCTGAATTGCTCATTTCTGGAATTTTTCATTTAATATTGTCAGACATCAGCTAACCTTGAGGATCTGAAACTAAAGAAAGTCAGACTCTGAGGAGGTGGATATTTCTGTACTAGATTGATGCACGTCTTGTTAGTGTGAAGGGGAGTTGCTTCAGCTCTCTTCCTCCATGAGAGGGACCCCATCCTTGGCCTGCCATTGCCAGGTCCAGCTCCCCATGATGTATATAAAGGTGGATTAGGTGAGACTAAGAGAGAAGCAGATGTGGTGAGGATTGTACCAGAGTGCAGTTTCCTCAGCCCTGCAAGAACTGATGCTTTTATTCTCTGGCAGCCTTCAATCTCCACCATTCCAGTGCTAATTTGAAAACATAAATTAGCTCTTGTTTTACATCTCCATGATGTAGGACCGGAGCTATAGCTCAGCAGAGTAGCACCTGCCTGGCAAGCTCAAGGTCCTAAGTTCAATTTCTTTTTTTTTTTTTAATTTGCATTTATTTTATGCTTAATCTAGTTCCATGCCATAAGTTTTGTTTCTTCATTTTTTTCTGGGATATCTTTTTCTTCTGTGCAACTTCCTCTTCTGGTTTGGGAACAATTTGTTCCTTTTCAGTAAGGATCATCTCAATATGGCAGGGGGAGCTCATGTATGGATTAATCCGTCCATGAGCTCTATAAGTACGGCGGCGCATCTTGGGTGCTTTGCTCACCTGGATATGTTCAATAACCAGAGACTTTATATCTAAACCCCTAAGTTTAGCATTACCCTCTGCATTTTTAAACATGTGCAGCAAAAATTCAGCACTCATTTTAGGCCACCAACCCTGTGTCCAGCCCCACTGTTTGGCCTGGGCACACCTACCAACTCTACCACTGTAATGCTGAAATGGTACACATCGCTTCTTTAATGTAACATCCTTCAGATACTTGGCGACCTTTCGGATATGCATACCCTTGATGGCCTGGGCAGTTTCACCTGTGTTCTTAAAGTGACAAAGAAGATCTGAGCCTCTTGGTTTGCATGATTTTGTGGGGCTTTCTGGGTCAAGAGAGTAGCGAACTATTTTCACAGGTCACCTCAGGCCACTCACAGGAAGAGGAAGCCTGAGTTCAATTTCTGGTACAAAACATGAAGTCTCCATGATGGGGTTTTGCAGCCATTGCTAGAAAGACTTAGCCTACAAAAAGGGGAAGTGAAACAATAGTCTCTCCTGGTTTCTAATGGACAGATGGAAATTAAGACTCTCCTCACTCTGTTTTCTTCACCAAATTACAGAAGCACATTGTATGGTCTAAGAAGGCCCGAGCTACAGAAAGAATGGCTTTTTCTCCAAAGTCACCATAACCCTCAATCAAGTTTGGCCGCTGGGCCATCTGGCCACAAACCCACAGTACTCTACTCTATTCAAAGCGGCACTAATTGCCTTGTTAACAGAGCTCCTCCCAAGAGAATGAAATCTAAGCAGAGGAATATCAAAGCGTGATTTGCAGGGAATTGAGTTGATCCAGGAGCTGATAGCATTTCCAGCGACCAAGTCTCGGAAGGCTCACAGAGCAAATAAAGAACATTTTAATGGCGTTGTTGGAGGATATGACCTGTCAAGGCAGATTTGCAAACAGGAAAGGGAAAGAGACTATTCTTGTCTAGACATCTGATTAGTGGGAAATTGCAGGATTATGAGGAGCGTGGATTTTTCTGGCTGCCATTCCTGAGGAGGTCAGGCTTTCACAGCAGAGGGCTAGATGAGAGAAACAGTTGTATCCGCTAGGAACTGCTGACTGGTCCTTATCTCCCCTTGGGCTCGGCGGCAATTCCTGAGCCAGAGAACACAGTACACTGTTCCTGTCTCACTCCTTCTTGGCACAGTGGGCAACTGACCAGGGAGTGAGACAAGCTGAGCTCTGGAATGAAAAGTTTCACTGCTGGAGCAGACAGTGCTAAGGCTGCTAGGACTGTCACCCCCTCCAGAGGAAGGAAGCAGTAAGGACAGATGGAAAGCAGACGAAGGAAAATCATAATTTTAAAGTTATACCTTTAAAGAAACTGCCACTTTAGGACACAATCAAAGTTACCCAAGGTTATAATGCTCTTTTCCCTGGTCCAGATAGGTCACTTTAAAAACATCCTTATAGTCTTAAGGACACAATAAGCCTATAACTTGGGCCCACAGTTTTCACTCGTAAATTGAGCCCATTCTTTTTTCTGATGCTATAAATTCATGAATTCCACAGTCTCCCACCCTAGAGGAAACAGTACTACTAACTGGTTATTGTAGCCCAACACTTCAAACACATGCAAATAATTTGCATCCCACCCACTAATGGGCAAAGGGGCAAGTACTGTGAATGTGCAACCCACACCTGGAGTACACAGAAACACCCCCAGCCCTCGCCCACAGTGTGCCTCTCCTTTGAGCCTACACTCAATTTTCTATGAGTGTGTACTTTTGTAACTCTGCCTAATAAAGCTATCTGCGTCTATTGCTGACACACCCTGAAGTTTTCTCTGTGATGTAAGTCATCAAATCTCCTACCTACTCCATGGGTGAGATTATTTGAGTATCTCCTCTTGGTCGGGACGTTTCCGGGCCCTGGCAGCTGATACTTCCTGCCCTTCCATCTCAGCCCCCATGTGCTTTCTGATCACACTTCTAACTGACCCCCTGGACTTGGGGTCTGGCCTTGAGGGGTCCTTTATGTTGAAATAGTCCACGCTGTTTCCCTCCCTCCACCCAGGACACTACAGAAACCATAGTGCTTCCACGCTGGCTGCCATGGATTGCAGGGGAGGCAGATAAATACTTCTTGCTGCGTGACCGCGAGCCTGGGGAACTCAGAGTAGAATGACTGCATGCTACTGGGTAATGGGTGGAACACTGCAAGTGACAGGTCACTTTTTCAAGTGACAGGTCACTTTTTAAAGTGACCTATCTGGAAGGGAAATGGGCTCAGAGTCAGGCAACTTGAGATTCCAGGTTAGCTTCCCTATCTCGAAAGTGAACAGATTTACAAAGCTCTTCTAGTCCCTGTCCCTGTCCTCTCAGAATCCCTTCTGCTCAGTGCTTTCAGCCAGTGTGCCTACAGCACTGGGCTGCATACTTTTGCCATGACCTAAGGCAGGGTAGAGCCAAGCAGTGCCACAGCCAGCCATGTGACAGGAGCAGGCACTACAGTGCTGGGGTTTAAACACACAAAGGGTCACCGCATCAACCTGAGTCCAAGAACAGAAACCACTGTACTTAACACAAGGAGTTTATTCCAGGAAACTTATTTCTTGGGTGATAGTAGAAATAAGAAGCCAAACAAAAAGCCTAGAACAACAACAGACTCAGCAGAGCAAAGGAAGAATCATAAAGACCTGCTCAGTGGGAGCTGGGGCAAGGAGGAGCTGCGGAGAAGATGCAGCTCAAGGCAGGAAAGGTGGGGATGAAGAATCTGGGCCCCTGGGCCCTCCCCCAGTCTGCTAAAGGAGAAGCATGGCAGAAGCATGCAGAAATCCAGCTGGCCTCAGAGTGACAAACAGTGCAGGGGGCAGTCATTGCCTGGTCCAGGGCAAGATGGGGCAGTAGTCAGGTCAGACATTTTGTAAAATAATCTAGCACCCTGTGCTCTTCCTTTGCAATGATCAAAAGGCACAGAATGAAATATTTATACAAATAGTAACATTGCTTTTGCCTTCTCCCAACTCTCCTGCAGTCCTGAAAACTTTACACTTCTGTGACACTAGGAATGGAGTCAAATTCACTGATGTAGCCCAAGAACCTGGCACGCTAGGAGGTTCTAGGAGCTCTTTAGAATTGTTGACTGGGGATGAATGAATGAAGGAATGAATGAATGTGTACTGCCCACCTCTCAGTGTTGCATGCAGGATGTTAGATTTATTTATTTTTATTTTTTTTTAGAATGTTAGATTTAGAGAACTAAAAATTCCATCTAGGCGTCTAGGTGGTAAACTCGGTCCCTTGGAATGTACTTATGATCTCAACTTCGCGAAATTTCAGCAGGGTCTTAGAATGAGCACAGCTTTTATTCCATTAGGAGGATAGGCTTTTTTCTCCTTGATAAAATAAAATTATTTTATAAACTACAAAATGCTGAATTAATGTTAGAGATTATAGTGAAAAGTATTGCACTTCACCATGGATCAGCCCACTTTCTGCCTCCACCTAGAGTGGCAGGGAAAAAATTTAGAGTTTTTCCTTTCTAAGACCTGTTAATATCTGAGCACAGGTGACAACTTAAGCCATTTAGTCACAAGAAGAAAACAAGGAAGGGGATGGTGAGGAATTGTACGAGGACGGTGGGGGATGGGTCGGGAGAGTGGGGAGTTGAGCCTCAGATCAGAGCTGAGGGACCAGAACTCGAAAAGAAGTGAATGGAGCAAATTCCCCTTGGTGCGGAAGTACAGTGGGGATTTGCCTGGTGAATTTTATGAGAGCAGAAGGTGAGGAGCAAGCTGTTAACTCTAACCAATTGTCACCAAAACAACTTGCATCTGTTTATTGTCTCGCATAGATATCGAGGGCGGGGTGTGTAGCTTTGCTTTGCTTTGCTTTGCTTTGCTTTGGCTTTGCAGTATCTTTTTTCTCCTCCTAGCCAAGCTGCTGAGGAATGTGGAAACTGGTTTCTAAGACCTGGTGAACCTCATCCTGAGGTGTTGACAGCTTTATATAACTGAAAAGAAATTATAGAAATGGCGGCGTAAAAGACAAGGCACACCTATTTTGTTCTCTCCTGGATCACTGCCTGCGAGCTGCCATGTCATGAGGGTCTCAAGCAGCCCCAGGGTGATCACTCATTCTGAGGTTGACTTGAATGGACTAAAATGCCTCATGGATTAGTGGAGCACCACTCTGGGTATGTCTGCGGATGTCTGACACACAAGCCTCGAACTGAGGCGGGAAGGGTGTGGGCGACACCAACCAACAGGTATGGAGCCTAGACAGAATAAAAAGAAGAAGAAAGTCTCTCCTGGAGAGGAAGAGGAGCTTTATTCATCTGCAGTTCCTTCAGGCGTGACACAGACCCTTGGGGTTTCTGGCACGCACTCGCAAGGGACTCTTCCACCTTCAGCCGGGTCCTCCGGCTAGCACAAGTGGAAATCCACTTTCTTGCACGTGGAGCAGGGGCCATGCTCCTCTTCTCTGTGTTGTTCCAGATGTGGGATGTGTGCCACTGTGCCACCCCGAGCCACCCTCAGCTGATCTTGGAGGCACAAGATCAGACCTGGTTAGTACGGGAGAGGAGAGTACCCAGGATCCTTTGGGAGTTTTCCTTGTGCCTCAGTTAAGCACAAACGCTGAAGTGAAGAGACAGGGTTTGAATCCCAGCACCACCATGACTGACCAGTTCTAAAATCTTGGACAAGTTGCTCAAAGCCTTTCCCTCTCTCTTTCCTCTTCTATAAACGTGTGTGTAGCAACAGTAGCACACAGGTACTATGCCAGGTAAAGATTGATAGGTAGTTGGAAAGGAATCAGGCCCAAGATACAGCAGAGATGAGGCAAACCAGGGCTGTGGTCAAGGGCTGAGGTGACAGAAATGAGGCCCCAAGATGGAGTCACAGTGGCTAGGCCTGTGAGGCCCCCAGAGATTACCACAGCCCAAAGCCATTCTGTAACCAGCATTATCTGGTCCAGTAAGCCTGAAATATAACAAACACATAGAAACAACATGATAAACATGTGGACGGATGACCCTCACTCCTATACCTTCTAGAAATGCTTTATTCTCTACCTGTCTTGTTTTCTATTGGATCAGAAATAGCTAAGCAATTGTACCCATAATCCTAACTCACAGTCTGACCCAACGGACCTAGGCAGTTGACTTTGCTATATAAAAACCCCTTAGACAAAGAGCTCAGCAGCAGCTCCCTTTGGGGATCCCTGCCTCCCAGAAGAGGCTAAACCCTTCTACTCTTCACCTCCCAGACCTTGAGTCCATTCTCCAGGGTGTTAAATGCAAACTCAGCACATTGTGCAGGTTGGGAGCTTCTTCCCTGTAAGGATAGGATGTATTAGTATCTACTGGACAGGGTGCTTCAGTGTTAAATAAATTAACGACTTTCAAGCTCTCAGGACACAAGCTGAGGGGCTGGCATGGAAAGTGCAGTGCTATGAGACAGCTAGGGTTAAAACCAAAAATCATTTACAGATCAGAAACCAGGCCCAGAGAGGTAACTAGTATGCTGACCAGTCAACAGTGCAGGACCTCCAAGGTTCAGTCCCCACCTGACTTGTCTGAATCCACATCTCCAGCCCTTAGGAGAGATGCCCCTTGACACTGAACCCAAAGTAATCTTAATGGCTGCCAGCTTGTTCCAGCAGGGTTACAACCAGAGAAAAGAAAGCCCTCCCCTGGCCTGTGGGAGAGGAATTCCCATTACTGTCACCCATTCCGATCTCTGCTCCTACCTGCAAGAACAGTCTCTCCTGGTGGCTGCTCCTCTTCCATCTAGATCTCAGACCACACCTGGGTGCAGGTAAGTAGATCAATTCCTCTTGCTTTCCCTTTTAACAGGGACTTCACTGGGCAGGGTGTGGGAGCAAACTGCCTGAAGAAGCGCTGACAGGTGCTTTTGAACAAGCAAGAAAGTAACATGGGAAATGACCCAGGATAAACTGCAGTAGGCCACCAGGTTCAGAAGCTACCTCAACAGGCTAGAGGAAATGATTTAGAAGACCAGGATCTGTGCAAGTCCCAGGATTTGTAGCTGTATGAGGACTCAGTCATCTTGACATCTTGAAATGTGTATTTATTGAGTACCTACTATATTCTGGTGTCATTCCATGAGCTGAGGAGGCAGTGGTGAATACAACACAGACACTGACAGTTTGGTGATTGTTATGGACAAAGATAACTTCTGTGTAGTGCATTAGAAAAAAAGAACAGCAAAGTCTTAGGCTGGATACCCTAAAGGTAAATGGGGAAAAGTCCGGCAATGTGTGGTCTTAGGCCTGATTCACAGGAGACTGAAATTTTCATACATAGCTGCAAAATTCTCCCTGACTTGAAGAAAGGGACCAGCTTTGTCTCCTCATCTTCAAGACATCCACAGTGGCTGCCCTGGGTGGACAAGGAAGGAAACGTGAACTCCCTGCTCATCAGGAGGCAGGACATGCAGGGACCATGGAATGCATGCATTGGCCTTTAAGGACCTGAAACAGGCAACCACCGTATCCACCTCAGGAGGAAGGAAGACAAAGTCCTGGTAGATGAAAATTGTAGAGAATATCAGGAAGGCTTCACTGAGGAGGAGGGTTTTTTTTTTGGTGGAACTGGGGATTGAACTCAGGGGATTGAATTTAGGCCCTTGCGCTTGCCAGGGAAGCACTTATTCCACTGAGCCATCTCCCTAGCCCCAAGGAGGAGGCTTTTGAGAAATGCTGGTGAAATGTCCAGTGCTTTGCATAGGGGGCAGGATGGAGAGACAAGCACGTGTCAAGAAGGAAAGATGGCAACTGCAAAGGAAGGCCGTGGTAGAGGTGCAATGTGTGAAAAGGAATAAGGAAGGAAGGGGCGGGGGTGAAGGACAGTAAAAGACAGGTCATTCTGCAGTGCAGTGGGGAAGCAAGGAAACAAATCGTGCAGGCACTGATACACAGCACTGCAGCTTCCTTACGAGAACTAAAGAGACACTTGTCATGATTTCTCTTGGTTGTCATCTGCCTGAATTGAGAGACTCCTAGAAAGTGTCTAGGTATCATGCTTCTGGATTTTTTTTTTAATGTATTTAGTACAGGGTCTACAGGGTCTCACTACACAGATTGGACTCACAGTGATCCTTCTGGTTTCAGCCTCCCAAGTGCTGGGATTACAGGCACTCAGCCACCACACCCAGTCTCAATCGCTGTCTCAGCATGACGTGGGGGTGGGGCTGGCATAGCACACCAGGGATCGAACCTGGTCCCTCAGCAGGCACTTTGGTCCACTGAGCTATCATGGATGTGTCTTTGAGAGTGTTTCCAGAGAAGAGTGGGGCTTTTTTTTCTTTTTGCAGAACTGGGGATTGAACTCAGACCCTTGCATTTGCCAGGCAAGCACTTATTCTACTGAGCCATCTCCCAGACCCAAGAGTGGGGCATTGAACTGAATGTGGGAGGTTCTTCCAATACACTGGGGTCCAACAGCAGCCAAAAGCAGAAGTAGGAAGCTCACCTGCAGGTGCAAAGCTGATCTTGTATCTTGCTGTGTGGAGTCACTCCTACCCTGGCACTAGATTGCTGATTCTTCAGCCTCTAAACGCACACTGACCAGCAACTCTCCAGAGAAGTTCCAGACTGTCAGGTTCAGACCACGGCTACACCATTGGTCCCTCTTGTTCTGAGGCTGCTAGCTTCTTAGATGGAGCCGGTACTGTTACCTTGGTTCTCCAGCCATTAAGGGACTAATGCTTCTGATCTATAAACCAGTCTAATAAATCCATGTATATATTCCTATTGCTCCTGTTCCTCTAGAGATCCCTACCAATACCCACTGAAAAGCCCTGAGCAAAAGATTAACTTGATTTCACCATTTTTTTTTCAATACTGGGGATTGAACCTAGGACTCTAAATTGCCTGTGCTGAGTTCAAACTGGCCATCCTCCTTCCTTGGCCTCCAAGAGTCCCAGGATGAAAGGCATGCACCCACAGGTCCAACATGACCTCAGTCTTATTTAGGAGGCTGCCATCTTGCAAGTAGAACAGCAAAGCCATGAGTGATGTGGGGGCCATGTATGAAACTACTGCATTGATCCAGAAGAAAAGACAGTGTTCAGAACAGGGTAGTGGCAGTGAAGGTGAAGAAATACTGTGAAAGTTGAGCCCACAGGATTTTGTGAGAGTATGGATGTTGCCTATGACAGAAAGAAGTTAAGCATGGTTCAAAGTCTCGGGGCATAAGGTTAAGAAAGACAGTTACCTGAAATGAAATGAGGAAGCCAGGGGTGAGATGCTCTCATGCAGGTGACTCCAAGTTCCATTTTGCCCACAAATGAACATCATTA
Organism: Octodon degus; assembly: GCF_000260255.1. Lineage (NCBI taxonomy): Eukaryota > Metazoa > Chordata > Mammalia > Rodentia > Octodontidae > Octodon > Octodon degus. The sequence continues at coordinate 18,207,675 of NW_004524595.1, read as the reverse complement.
GACATAGACTAATGAAAATATCATGAATAGCTATTAAAACTAAAATAAAACAAAGAAATTCTATTTTGGACCTATTGCATTTGAGGTGCCCACTGCACATCCAAGCAGAAAGGACAAGGTGACGTTTGGGCACGAGATGGGAGCCATAAGTACAAAGTGTCACTGGAAGATATGAAGTCACGTGCAGAGAGTAGAGCAGAGGGAGAGAGGGAGGGACGGGGAGAGAGCGCACGAGCGCCGCGGGCAGCCTTCCTAATGGCGCAGGCCGGTTGGCTCACGTGCTGCCAAGGCACGCGCATGTGCTGTGTTGCGTTCCCTGCCAGCATCTTACTTCCCAGAAGGCCTCAGCCTTGAGACATCGGATTCTATTTCAGAATCATACGGAGATCTGAGATTCAAATGACACTGGTATGAAAAAAACATCTTTTTTGCTTGACACGGTGGTGCATGCCTGAAATCCCCACTACTCTGGAAGCCGACTTGGGAGGATTAAAAGTTCTAGGCCAACCAGAGTAGTCTAGGGAGAACTGGACTCCATTTTTAAACAAAAGGATTGGGGTGGGGAGGCTGGAGGTGCGGCTCAGTGGTATTGTCCTGGCTTGGCCTTTGTGAGGCTCGGTTCAATCTCTAGTACTGAAACAAGCAAACAAAACTCAGAGCATTTTTAAGGAAGACAGCCCAGGGTGGACAGCTGACAACAGGTCTTATAAATGGTCCCCACAGCCCTGCTGTTGGTCAAGATCACCTGCACCCATCTTAGGTTTCAAACAAGTTCCTCTTAATAAAAGTAAGATCTGACTTTTAATCAACATACCTGCTGTTTACAGCTTCAGCTGTCCCGATGTTGACATTTCCAGATCGTCTATTCCTACCACCCCCTGCACGTGTCATCTGCTGAGCTGCCGGCGAGGCTGTCCCTAGCTGGGAGGTAAAAAGACAGAGAGGGAGAGGAAGAAGGTGAGGCTGTCTCTGCTGCTGGACCCTGTGCCCCACACACGTGACAGTAGCCTGTTGCTGGGGCCTGTCAGCTCTGGTCACAGGCAGAAGGCACTTCTAGGAAGACACTAAAGAAAGGCAGTGCCCTTTCCAAAAGGACACTTGGGCTTGGAAACCATTTCTAAAGCCCTTGAGCTGCAGTAAAAAGAACAGGAGGCCGAGGGGCTGTGCCCCTAAGCACCACCGTGAACATTTTACTGATCCGTTCCTCAGCCTCCTCGCCTATGTACTGGAGCTCAGGTTGTTCTGGGACTAAAGGAGGCAATGTCTATAAAGCACAGAGAAAAAGATGCATCACGAAGTGAGTTGTTATATTTGGTGGCAGGCTTGTAACCCAGCTCTTACGGAGTGAACACAGTGCCGCCTAGCTTGGTGACCTCAGGCAACTGAGCCCAACCCCCAAGCCTGGAAGCCCACAACGCTGTCATGCCTGGCTGGTGACCAGCACCCTGTTTCTGGCTCCAAGGTGGAGCACGAGTCCACATTCTGGGTCCACAGTCATTGATGAGAGAGAGGGTCACATGATGGGGAAAAGGACACTGGCACCAGGAGTGGGAAGCTGTCTTGGGCAAAGTCACCCTTTGCGCTTCCCCTGCTGGGTCCTCCTCCCACAAGAAGGAGGATGTCTCCACCACACACTCTTTTTCTTTTCTTTTTTTAAATTAAGATTAATAAGCTCACTTTATTTTTATTTATTAAGGAAAATAAAAATAGTAACAATAAGATATGAAAAAACACAGAATTTCCCTAAACATTATCTCTCTAGTATACCTGAAATAGTGATTAAAATCTGAAAGGTATGATAGCTGCTGCGAAAGGGAAAGAATTTGTTCAAGGGGAAGGAAAACCTGGGATGAAGAAAAGGACAAATAAAAGAAGAAGAAAGATATATTTGGTTATATATGCAGAATAGTGTGGATAATTGTAGGCTGATTTCTGCTGGTCTTTTGAAAGGAGTAGTTGATACTTAAAATTGTTTTCTTTTTATTCTTTTGAGTTTCATGCAACTTTCCTGTTACTGTTTTGTGTTTTTTTTTCTTTAAACCAATCTTGAACGTTTATATCTGATAACCTGAACAACTAACTTGAACATAACATAATACAATACAACAACCATTGTTGAATTCCTATTACATTTTTAGTGAAATTTTGTATCATTTCTAATGCTGTTTTTTTTTTTTCTTTTGAATGCATTTAGTACAGGGTCTGCAGGGTCTCACTACCCAGATCAGACTCCTAGTGATCCTCCTGTTTTCAGCCTCCCAAGCTCTGGGATTATAGGCACGTGCCACCATGCCCAGTCTCAATTGCCATTTCATCGTGCCCGAGGGGGTGGGGCCAGCACAGCACACTGGGGATCGGACCCCAGTCCCTGCGTCTGCCTAAGAAGGTGCTTTAATCCACTGAGCTATCTGGTGAGCCCTCTAATGCTATTTTTTTCTAGCACTATTTTGTACTCTTTAACAAATTTAAAAAAGAAAAAGAATTGTAAAAAAAAAATTTTTGAGAAACAAAATGCAAAAATACAACAGTGGTTGTTATATTACATATTGTTGCCTTCGGTTTAGTTGTTCAGATTACCAGATATAAGCCACAAAATAAATTTAAAAATTGAAAAGAAGAAAAGAATTTTAAACATTAGTTGATTCTTTCAATAGACCAGTAGAAATCAGCAGTATGATTTTCCAGGATATCCTGTATATATGCATATAGTTTTCCTTTCCTTCTTTTTTTCCTTTTCTCCTTTCCCTCATCACAGTTGTTCTTTCCTTTTGAACAGTTTATCTCTCACAGTTTCTATTGTACCTTTCAGATTTTATATATTCTTTCATGTATTCTTTCAGTTTCTAACATTAGGGAGACAAAATGATGTTTACCCATGCAGGTCTGATTTATTTCATTTATGAGTGTAGCCTCCAGCTGCATCCACTTAACTATAAAAGTCTCGGGTTTATCTTTTTTATAGCTGAGTAATACTCCATTACATGAACATACCACATCACTTTTATCCATTCCTCAGTAGATAGGCAGTTGGGTTGTTTCCAAGATTTTGCTATGACAAACCGTGCTGCTTTAAACATGGATGTGCATATAACGCCATGGTATGTTTTCAGTTCTTCTGAAAAAAATATCCAAAAAAGGAATAGCTGGGTCTAATGGGACCTCTTATCCTAGTTTTTTGAGGAATATCTACACTGATTACCACAATGCTTGTACCACTGCACTTCTACCAGCAGAGGAGAAGCGTTCCTTTTTCCCCACAGCCCCTCTAGCATCTATTATTGGTTGACTTCTTGGTGATAGCCATTCTTTCTGGGGTGAGATGGAAACTCAGTGTTGTTTTAATTTGCATTTTTTCCAGTAACCAATGATGTTGAACATTTTTCATATATTTATTCACTGTTTGTATTTCTTCATCTGTGAAGTGTGTATTCATCTCCGATGCCCATTTTTGGATTGGGTTTTTCCACTGTCTCTTGTGTCCTGGCTTCCTAGCAGAGCTAAGCAAAGCGCTCGGAACACCCCAGACTAAAGGAGTTCTGATCTACAATCTCCAGAACACTATTGCATTTCATTAACTTATTCATGGAAACAAATTCCCTGACAAACAACAGGGCCTCAACATCTAAGCAAGTCTCTGCTTGCAACATCTGCGGGGTCTTGCTTAAGTCTGGATTCTCCTGCTGGCCACCGCTTTGGCAGGACTGGGTACATCTCACGGGAGAAGCTCTCAGGAGGCTTTGGGTACTGGGGCTGTACCAGCAAGGGAAGAAGGAAGCAGGAGGAAAGGCCCAGGCCCAGTGCCAGGAGCAGACCCAGCTGAGGGACATAGAGCCTCACACTAAGCTAGCCATTTGGCCCCTGACTCAGGAAGGAACTGCATTTAGTTGCCAGTATAAGAGACCTGGCTGTGGGACCTTCAAAAATAGGTTTACCCTCTCTCTTACACACACACACACACACACACACACACACACACACACACAGTAGAGGGGCTATAGTAGTTCCACAGGCGCATCAGGGACCCAGGCTCCTTTCATCCCTCTTGTCCATCACCCCTGTTTCTTGCTGTCATCTTTTGGGGTCAACTTAAGATGCGCGAGCTGCAGCCATGGCATTCATTCCAGGGCAGCAGGAGGAGGAGCTAAGGAAGGACAGAAAAGTTGCCATGCTTGATCCTTTACACAGCCTTTTCTAGATGTCTGTGGCAAGAGCGCAATCACACAGCCACACGTGGCTACAGGGAAGACTGCTGCGTATAGAGACAGTGGGCAGGGACTGGACGGGCAGAGTGAGGAGCGTCAGAGCAGCGCAGCCTGGCCTGCTGCAGCTCCTGCCCTGCTGTGCTCTAGCTAAGCCTGACTAACACACTAAGTACACCGAGTTCCTCTCAGGACACAAATATTCCACGTGTTGGGAAGGTTGTTCCCTCTGTACTATCCTCAGCCAGAGGAGAATTCTGTCAAGTAGATTTAGTATCCTGTTGCTATGCTTTCAAGGCTCTTCAGCTTTGTAACAATGTCTACACATTTTTGACAGATTGGTGGCCCAAGAAGTTACCAGTCTACTCAAGTCTGGCTCGAACTAGTAGACTGAGGTTCTAGTCCTAGCAATGACACAGTCTGTCTGGATCTTTTATGCAGTCAGTACATGCTTGCTAAACACCCAATCTGTCCGAGATATTGTGCTAGGTGTAGTGGCCCCCGGAACCAACCCATGCAGTGTCTCAGTTCTTGGAGCTCACAGTCTAGGAAATTCATATAATGGTCGTGCAGTGTTGAGGGGCCTGGCAGGTCCTTGACCTCCAATTGGGATCTGAAGTCAAGAGGGGGTTATTCAAGTTGTAAATAACTGAGAAATCACAAGATTTCAGAGGAAGGAAGATCCTTCTGCTCCAAGGCACAGCATAGATGAGAGAACAGGAGGTGTGTGTGAGGAGGGGAGCTGTTGCTTCCTGCAGGTGAACACAAATCTGGCAGCGGCAGTTTGGATGGAGAGAATGGGTGACAAGGGCTATCCTGGAAGTGGAATCAAGGGAACTTAGGGACTGCTTGATGAGGATCTGCTTGGGATGGCAGGAGGGAATCAAACATGATGGCTGGTTCCTGACTTCAAAACTCTGGATGGTGATATGTCACAGAGCTGGACAGCACAGGGTGAGAAGCCAGAACCTGGGACTTCAGCACCAAGAGGGCAAAGCCAGTCCCTCCCCAGAACCACAAGGAGCCAGCCCCTCAGGCCTGCATAGGCCCCACAAGAAGCTCAGAAGTACTGGTCAGGGGGTCCTGAGGTGATGGAAGTGAGCAGGTCCCCGTGGGAAGAGGCAAGGCCAGAAGAGACATTCAGAGTGCCTGGGAGGAGCCCCAGCAATCTGTAGGATGGAGAGGGTCAGGAGATGCCAAGCGCGCATCTGGGCAGGTGTGTTTGAAGGGCTGTGGAGATGACCGGGAGGCGATCAGTGTCGCGTGGGTCTCAGAAAACAAATTGGGAGTCACAGACACATCCTTGCGCCTTTGCTGCCTGTTGGTGCCATGCTCCTAAAACAGGATAATGCCACACTATGTGACGTGATCTCTGAAGTTCCTTCCTGTTCTAAACTGTCTAGACCACAAATGACCCCTCACCCCCACCTGACACCCCATGTGGCACCAAAGCATGCAGAAAGCGGTTGGAGGGGCTAGTCCTGCCCGATTTGCCAGATTCCCATAATCAGTTTAGTTCACAACAAAATTCAGATCAGAGCAAGGATTAGCAGAGGTAGTTTGTGAACGGTGCTTTGAAGTTCACAGACAAAAGCCCCCTCCCCCCCACACACAAAGAAAGCCTGGGGAATTAAACGTGACATCAACACCTTGCCAGCCCTGGCCTCCCTGCTCCCCTGTGCTAGGAGCTCCTGCAGCTGGCTGGGTGATCAGTTGGCATCCCAAATTGCCTAGTCGAGGCATTCCACGCTGCTCTCCCAGGGGGGCAGATGGGCTCTGTCCTCAGCCCGCTGCTCCTGGAATGGCAGGCATTCAGGAGGCTGGCCCAGTCCTGCTTCTCCAGGAGTCCAGACTCTGCAGGGGGAAGCGGGATGCACACTGTCCTCTCCACAGCCCCATCCCACAGCCCACACCACGCAGAGCAAAGCAAAAGAAGCGGAGGCTGCAGGGAGGCAGTACAGCCTCTGCACGCCTGGCCTGCAGCTCGTGATTATTGTTCCCAGATGGGGACTGTCAGACCCTGTCAGCCTCAGATACACAGTGAGAGTGCTCCGTCCACATTCCTGGAATGTGTAGCAGCCCCAGCTTCACCTTCTGCAGCCCTCCATTCAATAACATGTCAAGTCCCTTCAGTCTCACTCAGGGCTGAAACCCCCTCACCCACTCATGGCCTTTGCTCGCGTGCACTGTGCCTGTCCAAATATTTAAGCGGGGCTAGGCAAGGCATATTTAGTCTGGGCGATTGCACTGGCTGTCCAAAGCCAACTGGGGCTCATACACTGGTGCCAGTTCCATGATGAGCTTTGGAAGCCAAAGCCATTCACTGTGCTCATTGGGCCTTGAGACCGGTCGTCCTGTGCTCTTTCCCAGGGCTTGGCAGCCTATGCAGCCAGAGGTCTGGGGCATGATGATTTGCTGGTTGTTCTTTAGCCTATAGCTGGCTGTTGGCACCACAGAAGGACTTACCAGGGAGCCAAGAGGGGCTCGGCACCCTTCAACCTACACTCTGTACACAAGATCTGCCTTGATGGGACACACACACGCAGCTTCTCCCCACTGATCCTGGTGTCATTGAGTTGCCAGGGTGCTCCCATCCTGGTGGACCCTTTTCCCTGGGGGGGGGTCTGTTCTCTTTGATCTGCAGGCCATGAGGGTATCTGCAGATACAGATGCAGGGACCTGGGACTCAGTGATGATCTATAATTCCAGACCTTTCACTTTCCAGCCACTATGGATTGCACTGTGTCTCCCACAAAAGAAGATATGTTGAGGTCCTAACTTGCAGAACTTGTGAATACACCCTTAGGTGGATATAGGATCTTTTCAGATATAATTAAATTGAGATGTGGCCATTAGGGTAGGCTCTAGTCCATCAGCACAGGTGTCCTCATAGTAAGAGGGAAATGTGGCACACACAGAGGGAAGGCAGCCCTGGGAAGATGGAGGCAGGGACTAGAGTCAAGCAGCCATAGGCCAAGGAAGATTTGGATGAAGCCACTATAAACTGCAAGGGGCAAGAAAAGGTCTTCCCCTAAATCCTCTGGAGGGCGTGTGGCCCTGCTGAGCCCTGGATTTCAGACTCCTAACCTCCAAAATTAAGAGAGTAAAGAATTTCCTATTGTTTCATGGCTTCCTGTTTATGGTATTTTCTTACAACAATCCTAAGAAACTAATATGCCATCCAGTAGTATTTCTGATATAACAAGTGGGTGAAATTTTAGATGAGAATGCAGTTCCTTAGAAGCTGTCAGAAGTGACATACTCATGTACTTAGTATTCAGAAGCACCTACTAGGTCACATTTAATGTGCAATCTGAAAAAAGACCTGATGTCTGTCTCTTTTCTTGGGTGAGAAAAGCACCCAGGCAAAGCCCAAAGATACGGGCTCCTTATCAACTCCTGTACTTTACTTTGTGGATTGATGGAAAACCAGAGTGACTTTCCCTCTTAATTGCTTCCTTCGCCTGCCCAGTGATTTGCACGCCAGGGTCCTCCCTGTCTGAGAGGTCTCAAGGCACTGAAATTCTGTGATCCTTCAGAGTGGCCTCTGGGGTTAGGAATTCTTGATTTACATCTACCCCATGACCTCACCCTCTCCCGATGACTGCATTAAATTGAGTCATTTAGTTTTGTGGACTTTGTAAAGATGATAAGAGCTGGCACAGAAAACACTGGCTCAGGCTTTCAGCTGACTGTGGGCTTTGGGTTTGGGCAAATGGTCACTTTGCAATTGACCTCACTGTTTATCCTAGCTCTCAAGAGATGAAGATTATGAACTGGCAATTTTCCGAGAATCCATTAGCTGAACTCTTTGAGTCTGTGGTGATGTTTCTTATAAGGCAATTAAGTGGAGTTTGCATCCAGCAATAGCTGTGTTCTTGCCCTATAATCCAGAAATGCCAACCCAATGGGACCCCCCAAGCCTGCTGCTCCACGCATTAGTTGTGGTTGGTTTCCCAAACCCCAAATATCCTCGTTGCATAATTTTGGGAATAACTGTCCTCCTAAGTATGTTCCCATTTTTCTTGCTTCATTGCTCTTCACTGAAGCTTCTTGTTTACTACAGAAGAGCTGAAAATCTAAATATATCCAGGGACAGGTCTTGCTGCCCCCCAAGGCATGAATTGAACTAAACAGAACCATACCTTTGCTTTCTTTCCAAACCAACGGGTGGAAACAATTTAAAGCCTTGGGATCACGCAGCACATGCACAGAAATTTCTCTGCATGTTTTAGTGTTCCTACCAAGAAGGACACAGTGTTCTTGTCCGTGTTTTATCTACAAAGGCAGATTTTCACTCCCAGGCCAATAGATCTAAATAATTGGCCATTGCTATTGGATACAGCATAGAGTACACCCTTTAAAGAACCATAGACAGCCATGCTTTGGAAGCAAATAGCATGGTGTGGGAAATTGTTTATGGTCTTCTCTTAAGTGAAAAAAGCTGCTTACAAAACAGAATGTACAGTATGAAAACAGTTATGCAAAACTATGTATATATCCACAGAGAATCTAGATATCTATATTCCAAAATGCAAATACTGATGGAACACTTGGAGCTGTGAGCACACCACGGCCAAGTCTGTGCGTGGTGCAAGGGCATCCCCTGGAAGGGACAAGCTGTGGCTGGCATCGTGGCACACAGTGCGCCTTCTTTTGTCTCCTTGTGTAATGGCCCCTTGTCAGCTGGTATCAGTCCCAACAATTGTGGGTGAAGCTAATTTTTATTCTATGAACTTTTTCATGTTTTCCAAAAGTTTTTGATGATTATTGCTATTTTTGTATTAACTTTTAAATAATAATACAATAATAAAATATACTCTACCAATTTTAAAGACATCAGTGGTAGAAATTTGAGACTGACTAGAGATATGATGATACAGGGATTACTTTTAAGTGTGTGGTTATTAAGTGTGTGGTTATTAAGCCCTGTGCTTATTGTTTTTAAGAATCATTATCGTCTATAGCTGTACAATAAATGTGTGTAGATGAAACAGCATAATGTCTGGAATTGGCTTCCAAATAACCCAGGAGGTAGTTAAATGGTAGAAGTATAGAGCAAGGGGCAGAGGGGTCATTAATTAATTATTGCTGAAGACAAGTGCAAGGAACATGGGGGTTCATAACAGTGTTTTTCCCGTAGGTCATGCATTAGTGTACATCATCTCAAGAAGACCCAGTACACCTGGGATAGTGGCACATAGCTGTAATCTCAGCCCTCGGGAGGCTGAGGCAGAAAGATCACTGCAAGTTCAAGGCTATACTGGGTACATAGTGAGTTCATAGCCAGCCTTAGAGAGATGGCTCAACATCATAAGTGTCTGGCTGGTAAGCGCAAGGCCCTGAATTTGATCCCAATTCCAAGTAAATAAGCTAATAAAACCAGCCTTAGTTACACAGTGAGACTCTACCTCAAACAAACAATATAATGGAATGTTTAAAACAAAAGACAGACTATATTCACATAACTTATCAGTTTATTGTTATAATGTGCTCTTTAATTATTAGTCATGGTTCCTTTCGTATTGTGATAAATCTACTCATTGAATTTTGTCATAGGTACATATGCATAGGGAAAGCACAAGTTCAGGTTGCCTTAGTATTGGCTGGAGCCATATCTGTGAATTAGGTCAACTGCAGATTGAAAATATTTGGGAAAGACATATGTCTGTACTGAACATGTATAGACTTTTTTGGTCATTATTCCCTAAACAGTATTATAGCAACTATTTCCATTACATATAAGTGATATTTGGTATTTTAAGGAACCTAAAGATGCTTAAGGTAAAAAAAAAAAAAAAAGATGGTTAAGGTGTATTGAAGGAAGAAAGGAAGGTTATATGTAACTCTATGGCATTTTATAAAAGGAAATCAAGCATCTGTGTGGACTCTGGTGTCTTGTGTGGGTCCTAGAAGCAGTTCCCTGGGGAATAAGAATACTGTGCCAGGTAGTGTTCAGTGTCCCGACCAGCAAGTTAGTCAACGAAGGTCACCTGGGAGAGGAGCAGGGAATTGAGGAGGGGACAAAGGACAGAAGACGTGAGAAATGGAGACAAGACAGGATTCTGATCAAGTCTCATTTATTTAGGGGAGGTGCTGGGTATATATAGTGGAGGCATAGGGAAATGACGTCGGCGGGTAAAAGGCACGAGTAACTAGGCAACCGGGCTATGACAGGAAGTCCCGCCTCGGGGCATAGCAGGAGACTTATGGGAAATAGGCGGGGTAAAAAGAACTAAGAGCCTAGCTCAGCAGAGGTAGGGGAAGAGGAAGTCAGCGTCATTAATGACGCTGATGCACCAAGAAAATTTTATAGGTCAGAGGCACTCAGGTGACCATTAAGGGATACGTGGCACAGTCATGAGGTGGCAGTTTCACAGGGACCCGGAAACCCACTTGCAATAGGATTGGAGGCCTGGAGTTATTGTGCCTCCCACAGTTCAGTACTCCCTGAGGACTCAGGCACCCATAGGGGGCTTGGAAAGAATTCCCCATAGATAAAAGGAGACTATATATAGGGTAAGGGAGAGTTGAGAGATTTTTTTTAATGGGTTCACACAATTACAGCAACTTTTGCTTTTCCAAATCTGTAGAATTGGCTAGCAATCTGGAGATGTAGGATTAAGCCACTGTGGTAGTCCAAATTCTAAAGGCCACCTGCTGCAGACTCCATCCAGGTTGAGGAAGGTGAAGCTTTTGTCCTGGTCAGGCCTTCAGCTGGTGGGATGAGGCCCACATGCCTGAGGGAGGGCAGTCACCTTTATCCACAGCCCATTGATTTACATGTGACTCACACCCCAAAACACCCTCAGGGAAACACATACTGACCACATCACCTGGGCATTATAGCCCAGCGGAGCTGATACCTAAAAGCCCGCAGAGTCACTGGGGCTAAGAGAGCCTGGGTTTCCTCTTGCTCCTTTGCTTACAGTCAAATGGGTCCAACCCACTGCTGCCTGAGAGTCCAGGGGTTGGGAAGTGAGGGGACGGGGTGAGCCACTGAGTGGGGCCACGAAGGGGAGCAGAGGCAGCACCCCCACCCCATCTGCTAGGCTGGCTGCTAAGCCCTGGCTGGCCCCTCAGTCAGCTGGCGATGGCACGGGGAAGCCGGCAGGAGTCCTGATGACGCAATGGCATTGCTACCATCATTGCTAAGATAGGTGAACAGGTCACCTAAGGTGGATTGTGAATGAGCTAAGTTAACTTTCTCAGGAGCCTTCACACAGCCAACAGGCTTAACTGTGCACAGACCAGCAGGCGGCAAGTCCTCAGAACACCTGTAGTTATGAGTCACTTAAAAGTCTAGCAGTGGTTGAAGCCTTAGTGCATTTTAAATTTTTGTTTTTATTAAAATGCAGCAATAGTGAGGTACAGTGTGATTGTTCAACGCACGCAGAGAGCATGCCCAGGGCAATCGGCACCTCCATCTCCTTGTCATTTCCTTATGTTCGGAGGCTCTGAGCCTTCACAACGTACATCCCAGGTTATTGTGGTGCATGCCTGTAATACCAGCTCCCAGGAGGCTGAAGCAGGAGGATGGCAAGTTCAAGTCCAGCTTGGACTACATAAAGTGTTCAAAATAAGCCTAAACTATACAGCAAAAAGAAAAAGAATAAAGAAACCAAATCTTTTCCAGCCTCTACTTTTTTTACTTAGCAGCTATAGAAACCGATGGATTTTTGTTAAAACACAGACCACGTCTTTGCAGTGGTAAGTTGTGTCACCATGCCCATTTTAAAAAAATTTATGTATTTGGTACAGGGTCTCACTACACAGCTCAGACTCATAGTGATCCTCCTGGTTCAGCCTCCCCAGCACTGAGATTACAGGCATGCACCACCATGCCCGGTTTCAGTGGCCAGCACAGCACACAGTACCGGGGATCAGACCCAGGTCCTTGCACTTGCCAGCACCATGCCCATTTTGCAGATGAGTGTGAAGACAGCGGCCTTGCCCCAGTGGGAAGGGAAAGCTAAGTCTTCTGCCTGAGCTCTCCCCAGCAAAGTGCGACCTGGTCCCCTCTGCAGTGTGAATCCTGGGAAGACCTCATGTTGCTCAGCTTCAGCTCCTTGTCCTTGTTCCCAGAGCAGCACCTGCAGGGCTCAGGGTCATGAGATGCAGCGTCTCACATGTGCTATCAAGACAGCACTTGCCTTTCATGCCCCAGCAATGTTCTGGGCCAGTGACGTGCTTGCTAAGGCACAAGCGTGGCCTCTGGTTTCTCATGTGGACTTCCAGCTCCTTGCTTCCAGAGTGAGCACGTCTGTGACCTTTCCAGCTCATCTCATTTGCAATATGAGCGTGGAGACTGATGCTTTGCCACCGCAGAGCATCTGCATATGTCTGTGTTTACAACTGAGAGGGCAGCGTAGCAGGGGCAGGCGTCCATAGAGCTGTCACCTCCGTCTCTGCCCACCTGCCCATCTGCCTCTGGTCTCCCTCTGCCTTCTCTCTGAGGATCTACTTGAACAATCCAGGATGCTCTCATCTTGAGGCCATTAATTATATCTGCAAAATTCTTTTGCCAAATAAAGTCAGTTTTGTAGGTCCCACAGTTAGGATGTGGACATATCTTTTTGGGGATGGTATTTAATAATATAAAACTGAGTGCACACATGTGCATGCATGCACACGTACACACACACATGCACACACACACATCCTCCTAATACCCTTCACCCTGTGCTAGTTATTCCATGGGGCTTGCTACCCTCTAACATACTGTTCTTTTTTCTCATTTGTTGTATTCTTCCACTAGAAGAGCAAGGATATCTGTCTCTTATGCATGTTAATGTAACATATGAATCTAGATCTCGAACAATGGTGGGCAAACAATAGGCACTTGCTAAATTCTTAGTGAATGAATGGCATGTGTTATAGGTAACCAGTGACCTAAACAGGTGCTGTCAGACAGCAGCAGTCAGTAAGTACCCATTAAGTAAAATGAGGCTAGTGGCAAATGTACTCTTAGGCAAACCCTGAGAGATTCTCATTGGACACTTATTCCCTTCGCAAGTTACTTTTTCTAGTTATTTGGATTTTTTTCTCTTCCCCATCAGATTTCCAAATCCTGAACTGCCCCCTTTGGGAGCATTATTGTGGGTGATTCAGTGCTAAATGGTTTGCAAGTTGGCTGAGCTGAGAATTGCTTCCCTAAAACCAGAAAAGGTTGAACTACCACAGAATACATGTTAATCTCTGAATAAGGTATGTAACTATTCACACTTGTGAGTATGGTATGTGAGAATAGTCTCCAAAGCACAACTTGATGCAGTATAATTATAAATCAGAGGGAATGATCAGCCCAAGATGCTGCTCTCCCGGACATTGGTGGCCCAAGCTGAGCAAACCAAGAGCCGATGGACAAACATGGGAGTTCTGCGCCTGCCTACCAGGCATGGCCACACACTCTTGCCACACCCTACTTCAGATCTCACAATTAAAGTCACCTGGCCTTTGTAAAATATTCTGGAATATACCTACACTTGCCATACACAATGAGTACATTCATCATTGGAGAATTTGTACCATACATAATGTATCTTTTTTTGTACCGGGAATCGAACGCAGGACCTTGCACTTACCAGCCAGGCATTGATGCTGCTGAGCTATCTCCCCAGTCCTGATAATTGCATCTTAATTCTTCTTTTTCCCATAGCTCTTTCCTCCCTTCAACCCTTACACTTCTTGATTTCCCAAAAGAATGATGTTTGAGCCTGAAAAAAAAAATGATTGTCAGGTGGAAATGTACTTTTTAACTATATTTGTTTTTTTTATCTTATTTAATTTTATTTATTTTTAATCATAATTTTATTGATAAATAAATAACAGTGAGACAGTTTCAAATCAAACTAGTAGGACAGTTTCAATAATTAACACATTGAATACATTCTTCCTAGTGGTTAATTGCTGTACAAGATGGGGACATGATATCCTATTTATGAACACCATTAGAACAAA
>NW_004524595.1:18182688-18186887 GCF_000260255.1 Octodon degus | reverse complement strand
TTTATCCAGCTGTGCCTGGCTTGGGTCTGGCTGCTGTGCTCAGCTCCTTCCTGCTGCTGCCCTTGGGGGTGAACCTGTTGTGCCCCTCTGGCAAGATTTTCTGCTCCTGGACTAGCTGGGTGGTTCTATCCTCTATACTCTCTGCAGGGATTGCAGCTGCAGGGTTTTACCCCAGGCCTGTATGCCAGGCCTGAGCTGAACCTGGAGGGGACAAGGTGGTGTAGGGGGGAGAGGCAGCTCTCCCACACACTCACCGGGCCTGGGCTAGGACTGAGTCTGGGGTTTCCCGCAACGCGGCAGAAATTCCTACTTGGCGAGCAGGGTTGGGGAGGTGCTGTGGAGTGGTGGGGGGCATCCCAAGGGGGTGGAAGAGGGTCTCACCCACGCTGCACCTGGGCTGGGACCAGTAGTAGGTCCCGCTGGCGCAGGGTAGCATGAAGCTCTCCCACACGCTCACCGAACCTGGGCTAGGACTGGGTCTTCTTATTTAATTTTAAACTGACACTGTAATTGTATAGATTTATGGGAGACAGTGTGCTGTTGTGTTACACAGATATAGGTGGGATGATTAAGTGAAGATACCTCTCCTTTCACATGCTTAATATTTCTTTATGGAAAGAACCTTTAAAACCTACTTTTAACAATTTTGAAAGACACAATGCAAAATTATAAATTTTTGTCACTCTGAATAAATCACTAAAACTTACTCGCCCTGTGTAACAGAAATTTTTTCCCATTGGATAACTCTCCCCTTTCTTCTCCCTTTCCCTCATAACCTGACACAACTCTCTGCATCTGTAAACTTGGAATTTTAGATTAGATATCATGCAGCTTATATATTTCTGAACGTGGCTTATTTATTTAATGTGATGTCCTCTCGGTTCATCCATATTGTGGAAAATGACAAAATTATTTCTTTTTTATGGCTTACCAATACCCGTTGTGCATATATACCATATTTTCTTCATTTATCAGTCTGTTAATAGATACTAGCTAGGTTCTTGCCCTCTCTGGGTTATTGTTAATAATTTTACAATGAACATGTGAATATGGATATTTCTTTAGCATTCTGATTTGCTTTTCTTTTGACATGTACACTCTGTAGTACTGATGGCTTATATGGTAGTTCTATTTTAATTTTTTGAGGAAGAGTGTCATTTGTTACTTGAAATTTTCTTTGTTCTGTTTTGTGGTTGTTTGAGCCTTCTGGGAAGTTTGTAAAACAATCATCTTTATGGGTTTTTTTTCTAATGGGAGTTGAACTCAGGACCTGGTACTTGCCAAGCAGTCACTTGTGCCGCTGAGCTATATCCCCAGCCCAGTCTTTAAATAATGATGTCTTCCTTCTTTTTCTTTTTGTTGACTCTATTTTATTTTTATCTTATTTATTTATTTTTAATTTATTTATATTTTTGCAGTACCAGGGATCAAGCTCAGGACCTTGTACTTGCTGGGCCGGCACTTATGCCACTGAGCTATATCCTTGGCCCTTATTTTATTTATTTATAATTTCTTTAGTATATGTTTGTAGGTTGGTAGAAATGTTCACAATAATTTATTTTTTAGACAGTAGCACAAATTTTGAAGAATGTTTAGAAAATACAGATGAAAAAAAGCAAGAGAATATTTTAAATTGCTTAGAACCCCACTGCCTGAGACTATTGGGCCAACTTACACTGTGTCTCCCCACTCAGTCTCCCTGTACCTCACACATGACCTTACCTTCCGCCTGACTCAACTTCTGTTCCATGTCGTATCTGAATCTACAGGGGCTTGAAGATGGCATGTGCCGCCATCTCTGCCAACTTGCCAACATCCTAGGGCTGTGCCCTAACATGTGCCCTCAGCTCCCAGATCCAGTCCTGCAGAGGTCTCCACCTTCTGCAGACAAGGTGGCCCCAGCCCAGATCTCTCCCTGCCAAGACATCCTGGTTGTAGATCTGTCTCAGAAGTACTACAGCCCTTTAGCTTCCAGCAATCAAAAGACAAAAAGAATAAGCTCTATTCATTATTTACTTATTCATTGGACAAATACCAATTTCCTGCTCTGTGTCAGCATTTCCATTATCAGTTGTTGCAGAGCAAACAACCTCAAAACAAAATAGATCTTTAATAAAAGCAATTTATTATGGCTGCTTGCAGATGAATGCTTTGGCAGAGATCATCTTGGGCTCCCATGGGGGGTACCATGTGCTTCCATGCCATCAATCAGCTGGAGCTGGACATGCACAGCCCCTTGCAGGGCTGTCCTCGGTGCTCCTGGGACTTTCTCTGCCCATGCAGTGTCTTCTCTTCCAGGTCTTTTCCACTTCACTTGGGCTTTGCATACCACCATATCCTTAGCACCCTTGCACCCTTAGGTAGCAACAGGCTTCCCCAGATACAGCCGAAGCTTCTGGGCTAGTTAAGCATCATACCTAGAATAAGTATGGGGCCACCTCTATGACCTTCTATGTGGGACCTTCTATGACCTTCTATGTGAGACCTAGACAGCTCCAAGAGGGAGGGAAGTGGACTCTCCCTTATGATGGAAGAGTGGTGGCCATACTGCAGGAAAGAGCTATCACATCCACATAGCAGCTGTCAGGAAAGAAGAGTATGTTTTCTCTTTTTCGAGATATATATCACTTGCACTTTCTATCACTGGCCACAGTTTAATCACATAGCTGAGACTAATTGCTAGGTAGGCTGAGCAGTGGAGTCTCTGCTCCAGGTGCTCATGTGGTTACTAAAAAGATTGGGCACTTCATTACCAGGTGAGAAGCAAAATATCCCAGGCTCCACGACACTACATTTAAAGAATGGCATTATTTCTTACATTCCCAAAATGTGCTGCCAACAAGAACACAGATTTCATTGTCAAGGGTCTCAAGTGCTACAGGGCCTGCAGTGCACACACCACTGCTTTCTGGGCAAACTGGAACATTCACCAAGCTCACTATAAAAAGGAGGGGATCCTGCCCAGCTAATAAAAGTGATATAAAAGCCAATGAAGTAATAGTAATAAAAGGGTTAGCAGAAGTGGGAGCCAACAATCCTTTTTAGGGAGGATGTTAATTTTGAGAACCATTATAAGATTTGGAAGTACTAAGGAGATAAACATCACTCCCTCTTTCCAAAGTTCCTTCTGTAATCCAGCAGCCTGCAAGAGGTCCTTTTGAGGACAGGGCAGGATGACATCCCATCCCATGTCCTTACGTGGACAGAACTGGATTGGCGTCATCAGATTTCTCAGGAATGCCGGCACAAATCTGCCCTGCTCCCCAGCATAGAGCGATCACAAGCCCTGGGTGCCAGCTCAGCCAGCTGATACAAATAAAATCAGCATGGTTTCCAGGAAGCCAGACTCATTCACATGACAGTGAGAGAAGCAGGATTTGGAGTAACTAGGTCTGTCAAGCCTGGATCACGGCGAAGACAGGGACCAAACTAGAATTCACATTGTGTTCAGAAAATCTCCCTCTAATGATATAATAAGATAATCTGGGCTAGGGAGATGGGTCAGCGGCTTAAGTGCCTGCCTGGCAAGCACAAGGTCCTGAGTTCAATCTCTGGTACCAAAAAAGGAATGTTGTTTCTGATCTGCGTGCTAAATGAAGGGGCAGACTCTGAGCTAAATTCTTTAATATCTCCTTCAGAACTCAGCAGTGTAAAGGGACAGATGGCCATTGTCCCTGGATAGAGTCCAGAGAGGGCCCCCAAATGAGGAGGTGGGGACCACAACTCACCCCAAGCACAGGGTAGGTGGTAGGTTTTCTGATTTATGTGACATCAGGAAGGGGCAGCAAAAGGTTAATTCAGCAGCATTAAAGCAGCGCACAGTGGGAAGAACAGACTCCAGAGTGAGACACACCATGGTCAGTGCTGGGGTTTTCTGTGGTCCTGCGGGTGCTTCTTCCAGATGGGGGAGCTAGGCCAGTGATAGTGAACCCTTTAGTGCTTTCCGTGACACAAACAGCCCCCTGCAGCACATGTGCCACAGGCTTGCGGCCCCTGCCCTAGGTGTGTATTCCTGACTAACTATATATACTGACACCTGTGAACTAAGCAACTGCACTGAAGATGGCAATCTGTAATAGTAGGTTCATGCTTGGAGTGCCTGTCACTCTCTGGTCTTCTGAATACGGGCAGCTTGTCATGACATGCCAGTTGCTGCTGTGCTGTCTCTCGGGTAGATGATTGTTCAAAAAGAAGGGAGT
>NW_004524595.1:18178822-18182403 GCF_000260255.1 Octodon degus | reverse complement strand
GGTTAAGTTTAACAGCCTAGGTTGTATGGTAATAATAATAGGCTTCTCTTCTGGAGGGTTGACAGCCTAAGTGTATTCCTTGTCAGCCAGGCTGCCACTTGCTGGTGGGGTTAGCAGGCCGGCCGTTTCCATGACTTTGAAGGGTGGGGGTGTGCTGTCTCCGGAATAGAGCTGGTTCCTGGAGGGTGGGAGTCTGTGGGGAAAAAAGCTGCAGACTGAATTTACGGAGGAGCAGGAAAAGCCCAGGTTTTTCAAGCTGATCTTTTCTATTGGTGCATTTAGATCGACATTTTGAAGGCATCCATCATAGGGAACGCGTACCTGAACATGACATATCTTGCTTCTTTTTTTCCCCATTCCCTTCTCCTCCCTCAAACCCTCTTCTCCTCCTTCTCTAGGGAAGCTTTATTTCCATTTTCGTCTTCTGGTCTCCTTCTTTTCTTGTCCTTTTCTCCCTTTCCCCCTCCTCAGTCCCTCGTTGTCTTTCTCATCTGAACATATTCTTCCCATTTCCCCATACCTATTATACACTTTGATCCTTATTTACAGTTTCGGTTTCTCACACCAGAGAAAGTACGTGGTATTTAAACAGGTGTGCCAGACTTATTTTACTTAAAAGCAGGCTCTCAAGGTGTATCCATTTAGCTAGAAATGTCTCAAGCTTATCCTTCTTTGTAGCAGATTAATACTCTGTTGTATATTATTTAAAATCCACATCTTCTTTATCCATTCATCAGTTGATGGGTACTTGGACTGTTTCCAGGATTTAGCTGTTACAATCTATGCCACTATGAACGTGGGTGCACTGAGGTATGATGCTTTTAATTCTTTGGGGAAGATACCATGAAGGAAAATACCTGAGCCGAATGGTAGCTCTAGTTTTAGTGTTTTGAGGCATCTCTACAGTGGTTGCATCAGTCTGCACTCCCACCAACAGGAGAGAAGAGTTCATTTTTCCCCACAGCCCCACCAGCACATGTTACTGGTTCATTTCTTGATAAAAACCATTCTTTCTGAAGTGAGATGGAATCTCTCAATGGGTCTCTCAAATGACCAGTGATGTTGAATATTTTTTCATATGCTTATTTGTTGTTACTAATTTTTTATCTTTGAAGTGTCATTTCACTTCAGATACCAATTTTTGGATTGAGTCTTTAAATTTGGGAGCTCAGATTCTTTTCAGTTTCCTATACATTCTAGACACTAGTCCCTTTACTATGGGTTCTCTTTACTCTGTTGGTGGTTTCTTCTGCTGCATATAATTTTTAATAAGATGAGATCCCTTGTGGGCCCCGCCCCTGAGGCATGCTGAGACAGCAATTGAGACCGGGCATGGTGGTGCGTGCCTGTAATACCAGCTCTTGGGAGGCTGTAAACAGGTGGATCAATAGAAGTCCGATCTAGTAGTGAGACCCTGAACACCCTGTAGACCCTTCCCTAAAAAATAAAAAAAAAAAAAAAAAAAAAAAAAAAAAGATGAGATCCCAGTTGTTGATTCTTTGTGATATTTCCTGTGTCATCTGGGTTTTATTCATAAAGTCTGCCTACATTAATGTCTTGAAGAGTTTTACCTGTTTCATCTTAGAGCAGGTAAACTGGAAAAATGAACCCTTCTTTAACATTTCCATTTTAGTATTTAGGTCTGTGATCCATTTCAAATTTTAGTTTAATGCATGGTCAAAGACATGGCTCTAGTTTTCATCTTTGACATGAGGAAATCCAGATTTTCTAACATCTTTTTATAAAGATGCTTTCTTCCAGTGTATGTGTTTGGCTCCCTTGTCAAAGACAAGGTGACTGAGTGTGTTCAGAGTCATTTCTCCATCTTCCAATTGGTTCCATTGATTCTTGGGTCTGGTTTTTATTCTGCTTTTTTTGTTTTGTTTTGTTTTGTGTGTTTGCCAGCACCATGCTGTTTTTACTACAGTAGCTTTGTAGTACTTTGTAGTATAACTTTTAGTCAGGGATTGTGGTGTACCCTGTAGTGCCTTTGTTGCCCAGAATTGCTTTTGCTATTCTAAATCACTTCTGATTCCAAATGAATTTTAGGATTCTTTTCTCTAATTCTGTGAGATACACTATTGGAATTTTGATCAGGATTGTGTTAAATCTGTATAACAATTTTGGAAGTATGGCTGTGTTCACTCTATTGATTCTTCCTATACAAGGGTGTGGAAATAGCCCCTTCAATCTAATTTTTCAGAATGCTATAATTTCCAACATGAAGTTCTTTTACTTCCTTTGTTATACTGATTCCTAAGTATTTCGAGGTTTTGGAATTTTGAAATCTTGGAAGATTTTGGATGCTACTGTGAAAGGTGTTATTTCCCTAATTTTTCTCTCAGTAAGTTTGTTATTTGTGTACAGGAATGCTATTGATTTCAGAGTGTTAACTTTGTATCCAGCTATCCTACTGAATTTGGTTATTAAATCTTCTAGTTCTTTAGTGGGGTTTTTGGGATCTTCTATGTAGAGTATTATTTCATCTGAAGATAACAATAACTTAATTTCTTCCTTTCCTAATCTTACTCACTTTTTTCTTGTCTAATTGCTCAGGCTAATGTTTCCAGAATTATATTGAATAAGAGTGGTGACAGTGGACATTGTTGTGTTTTTCCTCATTTTAGAGTAAAAGCTTTGAGGTTTTGTCCACTTACTATGATATTGGCTGTGAGATTACCATACATGTCTTGTATACAATCAAGATAAAGACAATCTACCCAATTTTCTGGAGGGTTTTTATCATGACTGGGTCTTGAACTTCCTCAAATGCCTTTTCTTCATCCTTTGAAATGATCATATGGGTTTTTTTCTTGGCTCTGTTAATACCATGTATTAATTTTATTGAACCATTCATGAATCTCTGGGATGACATTTGCATGGTCATAGTCTAAAATATTCTTGATGATTTCCTTCATTCTGTTCACCAGTATCTTATTGAGGATTTTTGTATTTATAGTCATTAGGAAGACTGGTCTGTGTAGTCCTCCTTTTTGGTTGGATCCTTCTCTTGTTTTGTCATCAACATAATGCTTGTTTTCCAAAATAAATTTGGAAATATTGCTTCTCTTTTGATTTCATTAAAGAGTGAAAAGTAGCAGCATTAGATCTTTTATAAATTACTCAGACAATTCAACAGTGAATCTGTAGGGCTTGGGCTTTTCTTTGTTAGTAGGTTTTTTATTATAGCTTCAATTTCATTGATATTGATTTATTGAGAATTTCTGTATCTTCTTAATTTGGCTTTAGTAATTCATGTGTATCTAGGAATCTTCCCACTTCTTCTGTTTTCCTCCTTAGAATACAGGTTCTTGAAGTAAGTGTTAAGCTTCTGAATTTCTGCAGGATCTGTTCTGATTTTACCCTCTTCATTCCTGGTTGCATAGATGTCAATCTTTTCTTTCCTTTTTTTTTTTTTATAAGGTTGACCGAAGGGTTTGTCCATTTTATTTAATTTTTCAAAGAACTAACTCTTTGATTCACTGATTCTTTGTATTTTTTAATCTCAATTATAGTAATTTATGCTCTAATCTTTATAATTAATACAAAATTTGAGCTTGACCTGCTCTTCTTCTGAGATT
>NW_004524595.1:18177637-18178682 GCF_000260255.1 Octodon degus | reverse complement strand
TTTATTTATTTATTATTTATTTAATGTATTTGGTACAGGGTCTCACTATGCAGCTCAGACTCAGTGAATCCACCTGTTTTAAGCCTCCTGAACACTGGGATTACAGTGCCAGCACACCCAGAATCAGTGGCCAGTTTAGCATGCCCAAGGGGTGGGGTCACACAGCATGGCTGGGGATCAAACTCTAATCCCTGCATTTGCCTAAACAGATGCTTAGTCCACTGAGCTATCTCACTGGCCCACTCTGTTTTTCTGTTGTGAGATTCACTGCTATAAATTTCCCTTGTGGGACTACTTTCATTGTGTCTCATAAATTCCAGTATGTTGTAATGTCATTTTTGTTTAGCAATAGAAATGCCCTAATTTCTTTTTTAATTTATCCATGACCCACTGGTTGTTCAAGGGGGTGTGACTTAATTTCTGTTTGTTTATGATTTTTTGTGGTTTCATTTGCAATTGATTTCTACTTTTGTTGCACTGTGGTCTAATAATATGCATGGGATAATTTCAATTCCTTCCCATTTACTTAAGCTAGTATAGCTAGTATGTGGTCTATTTTGGAGAATGTCCCATTTACAGCTGAGAAGAATGTATATTCCGATGTTGAGGGCTGGAACACTCTGTAGACATTCACTAAGTCCACTTATTCAAAAGTTTGGCTCAGTTCTGATATTTCTATGTTGATCTATCTATTTGTGACAGTGGGGTATTGAGCTCCTCCATTACAATTGTATTAGTGCTTATCTTATTTTTCATGTCCATCAATATTTACTTTATAGATCTGAATGTGCTGGTATTTGGTGCATAAACAATTCAGAAGGCTGGGGTGAGGCACCAGGGTGCTGGGATGTAACCTCTGATGGAGAGAAACTGCAGTGTCCATATCAAGGATGTGGGTGGCTGGAGCATAGGCAGTGGGGGCTAAAGCTTTCCTTAAGATTGACAGGAAGGATCTCAGGATAAATCCTGAGGGAATTTCACTGACCTTCTCAGACCCAAAAGCTACAATTCTTGTTGCATAGGTCCTGCTTTACCTTGGTCTTAA
>NW_004524595.1:18175093-18176662 GCF_000260255.1 Octodon degus | reverse complement strand
AGAAGAAGAAGAAGAAGAAAAGAAGGAGAGCTGGTGAGATGGCTCAGTGGTCTAAAGCACCTACTTAGAACAAGCTTAGCAAAGCACAGGGACCGCAGTTCAATCCCCCAGCCCCACATGCCAGCCAGCCCCGCCCCCAGGTGGGCTGAGCTGGCCACACACACATACACACACAAATAAATAAATTAAATAAATTTTTTAAAAAAGACTTCGTTTAAAAAAAAAAGAAAAAGAGGAGGAGGAGGAGGAGGAGAATCATCTGAGGTTTGGAGAAAAGCAGAAGTGATTTTTAAATCACACCACTACCATGTCTTAGCTGAGTGACCCAGGATAAGCCTGAGGAGGACAAGGACGAGGATGAGGATGAAGAGGAAGAGGAGGAGGAGGAGAAGAAGAACAAGAAGAAAAAGAAGAATCTGAGGTTTGGAGAAAAGCAGAAGTGATTTTTAAATCACACTGCTACCACGTCTTAGCTGAGTGACCTAGGATAAGCCTGGGTTTGCCCATGAGTAAGATGCTAACTCCTGAGCAGAGAGGACAACTGTGAACTGTGCTGGGTTCCTGGCACTGGGCTCTGAGAACCTGTAGCATGCATGTGTGCCTGCATGTGTGCCCTTTGTGCATGTGTGTGTGCATGTGTGCCTTTATGTATGTGCACTGGCACACTTTGTGCATGTGTGCCCTTTGTGTATGTGTGCATGCACGTGTAACGGCATGTGTGCACTTTGTACATGTGTGTGCATATGTGCCCTTCACATATGTGTGTGCCTGTATTCATGTGTGCGTGTGTGTGCTTTGTGTGTCTGTGTGTGTGCCTGTGTGTGCATGTGTAGGCATGCATGTGTGCACATGTGTGCGCCTTGTGCATGTGTGTGCACACCTGTGGTTTCCCTCCTGGGTGGTAGCTTCCATCAACTCCTCCCCTCTCTTTCACAAATTCTCTTTGAATAAATTCATTCCCAATCCTTTAAAATATTTCACCTTTAAACCCACAAGAATGTTAAGATTCTGTCTGAAAAAAAAAAAAAAGATTCTATCTGGCTTTCAGGAACTATATATGTTAAAAGTCACTGCAAATTGCATGACTCCTAATCTAGGAACTTTAACCTTTTGGAGTCTTTTAAGTTGTTCCATGAGCAAATCTGTGTCCTGTTCTGTTTTTGTTTAACAAGGAAACTAATCATTCTGGCATCGTCCTTATTGTGGATGTTAAGAAGCCCCACAGAATGTATTTGTACCCTGAAGGTTTCTAACAGTTCACAGAATTGCTTGTAATCTGGAAAAAAATGTGATGTTTTCCAAATAAAGAAGACAATTCTCCAGGAATGGAGTTAAAAGAGCATACATGTGTAAGTAATTGCTTTGGGACGTGCTGTTTAATACACTGATCTCTTAATATGAAAGCACAATGCAAATGCTCTTGAAACAACTTCTTGAGCACCCTGTCCTGTACAATAAGATGCTGCTGCTCTCTCCTGAGGAGAACCGACTGCCCTAGAGAGAAGTAGAATTTAAAAATTACTTTAGGCATCTCCGAAAGAAAGAAAAAGAACATTTAAACCTTATTAA
>NW_004524595.1:18167116-18169098 GCF_000260255.1 Octodon degus | reverse complement strand
GAAATATTCTGTTCTAGGTTGATGGCTGGCCTTCATCCACATGGCCATATCAGTGTAGGGTGTTTTCAACTGCAAGTAATGGAAAATCTAATTCAGTCTCTCTTAAATGATAAAGACACTGATCAGCTCACCTCAGACGCGGTCCTTACCTGGAATTTGATTCCAAGTTCTTGGGGCCAATGGTCACGAATCCATGTGTTTGGGACTTAAGTGGTCTGCGCTTCAAAGTGTCAACTTCAACTTGAAGCTGTAGGAAGAGAGTCATAGTGGTGCCAGGACTTTAATTCCAATGGCAAGTTCCAGTTAAAGTGAGAAAGAATGGCTTTCAGAAAGTCTGACAATGCTAGGTGTGGTGGCACATGGCTATAATCCCAGGATTTAGGAGACTGAGGCAGGAGGATTTCTGTGAGTTCAGGGCCAGCCTGAGCTACACAGTGAGTTCAAGCCAGGGCTGAACTGCATAGCAAGACCCTGACTCAAAAAAAAAAAAAAAAAAAAAAAAAACCCTCCAAAGAAACTGATGAGAATTCTTTCCCAGCAAGTCCTGAAAACTGCTTCTCACGTCTTGGTGCTCCAAGGTGGGTCATATGATCAATCCTGATCAAATTCTAGAAGAACACTTAGATCACAAGGCCTCCCCAAGGGCTTGATAAGGACAGCTTCCCCGTGCTGTGCTGAATAGAGTGTGGGAGGTGGATATCTGAGCTATATCCACTTTCTATTAGAAGAGCAGCCTCTGCATTTAGTGCTGCAACATCAGTGTTAACAACGCTGTCCACCTCTGAGCTCAACCCTCTGTGTAACTACCCAGTCACTCAGTCCGCCGCTGTGACACCACATTCTTTGAGGTTCCCAGGAACTGAGGACTGTGCATACCCACTAACAAGCAGAAAATAAATAAATAGACTTGTTTGGGCAGGTACATGTTTTCATCCCTGGTGTCTGGCACCTCTATCATTTAGGGCTAGATTTGGCTATATAAAATGTAAGGTTCAAGAAAGAAAAACAATATTAATTTCTCTTCTTCCACAGATAGAAGCCAACAGGGACCAAGGTGTCATCAAGGACCCAGTTTGCTATCTCATTCATCCACCATCATCAAACTGTGGTCCAAGTTGACTAGTTAGCTCCGACCAGTGTGAGTCCATTCCAACCAGCAGAAAGGTGGGAAGACCTGAAGGAGCCTGTGCATTTCTTTTGAAGACCCTTCTGGAAAATTAACTCATGCTTTTTGTTAGTGGCCCCTTAGGTTTGTTGATTCCCTGCTGACCAAATCTAAGGAGGCCAAGCACTGTGGTAAAAAGAAAAAAAAAAAAAAAGGATTTATTCAAAGCTAGCTCTAAGGAGATGGTGAGCCCATTTGTCTCAAATCAGCTTCTTGGGCTGGGGAGATACCTCAGTAGAATAAGCACTTGACTGGCAAGCACAAGGGCCTGAGTTCAATCCCTAGTTACACAAAACAAAGAAACCAACATCAAATCAGCTTCTTCCCAGGTACAGCTGGGCAAAGTTCTTTTAGAGCAAGGAGGGGGTCAGGGCACAGCAACAGTGCCACCTCCATATCACATTATGGCTTCCAGTCATCTCACTCACCCTCCTCTTCCTTGTGGAATGGAAACCAGGCTCCAGCCTCCTGGGGCTGGCATCTGCATTTTCTGTCGATTCTTTTGGACTGGGGAGATGAGGGGTGTTGTGTTGGCTATGTGCTGCACAGGGCAAGTTTGTAGAAGTGGCTTATCTGCATAAGAAAAAAAAATCTAACTTTTAAAAAGTTCTATTTTTCAGTGATGGTTACAACTTCACTTAAACATTGTTGCCAATATTAAGCACTAGGCCTCATCTAGCTGTAAGGGGAGCTGGAAAATGTGACCTTTATCCTGGATCATCTGTACATTAAAACATGAGGAGTTGTTCTGGGTGAGGTGACACACAGCTGTGGTCCCAGCCACTGAGGAGGCTGAGGAAGGGGGCTTGCTTGAGCC
>NW_004524595.1:18162695-18167016 GCF_000260255.1 Octodon degus | reverse complement strand
CACCTCCCATTTCTTACAAGTCCCTCCCTGGAAATGACGCATGGATGGTGCTCACATTCCATTGGTGAGAATTAGCCATACCTCCTACTCTGGAGGCTGGCAAATGTAGTCTCTGACTGAGCCACTGTGTCCATTGGTATTTCTGAATTTAGGACTGTATTCTCACTAAAATTTCATATTCCTCAATGTCTCTTCCTATTCACATTTTGGAATATAGCTAATAAATGGAATCATGCTGCATATGCTACTTTATTAACTGAAAATTTAAAATTAAAAATACATTGAATGACACATGTGTCACATTTATTTTATCTTATTATGGTCTTTTTGTCTTGCTATATAGTTCAGGCTAGTCTTAAATCCACTATGTAGCCAAGGCTGGCCTTGAACTTGTGACAATCCTCATGCCTCAACTTCCTCAGTGCTGGGGTTAAAGGCCCATGCTTCAACATACATGTACATTTTAAATGTACATCTTTCATGTGAACAGCATGGTCACAATAGTAGCAGGGAGCACTGCTTTGGTGTGTGTGTTTCCTAGCCAATATCACAAAGTTTGGGAACAGAATGACCCAGGACAGAGAGTGGAGAGGGTTAGGATTCGGGTTCAAACCAATTCAGGCTGGAGCCACAGGTGTTTCTGAACTGTAAGTAGGGGGTGCTAGTTTATCTTATTTGTTTGTAGTAAG
Organism: Octodon degus; assembly: GCF_000260255.1. Classification (NCBI taxonomy): domain Eukaryota; kingdom Metazoa; phylum Chordata; class Mammalia; order Rodentia; family Octodontidae; genus Octodon; species Octodon degus. The sequence goes on along the minus strand of NW_004524595.1, from coordinate 18,166,327 downwards.
GAAAAGGAAAAGAGTTTATATAAAGAGCTCAAATACCAAGATAGGTAAAACTTTATTTCTAAAAACTTACAAGTGATTTTTAGAAGAAAACTTGCAAGCTCTCAGCATTGTGTAGTTAAGCACTGTGTAGGCTGCATAAGGCTCAGTGGGGACTCTGGTGCTGACTCAGTAGGCCTTAGGTTGGGCCCATGAAGTTAAATGTTTAGCAGTTCCCCAAGATGACTCTACTGGGACCAGGAGATAGCTTAGTAGAATAAGCGCTTGCCTGGCAAGTGCAAGGGCCTGAGTTCAATCCCTGGTTCCACCAAAAAAAAAAAAAAGAACCAACCAAGAGGACTCTACTGAACACTACCTTTGGGTCCCAAAGTGAGAAACATTAATATTTAGATTCTATTTAGACTCATATCACAGTAACAGGAGAACCATTATTACCTCTTTGGTATTGCCCTTCTGGTCATTTCTTATGCATAAATAATTGTAGAGGAAAGTGAGAATTTTCAAGAATTCAAAAGGTATAGTGTGGAATTTTAAGAGGGCAATTAAAATAGGTGGCAGTGAAAGGGTGACAGTGAGTGAGGAACCGAAGGTAGAATTCCGGAATGGGATGCAAGATAACAGGAGGAAAGAAGGGCCCACAGCCAGACAGGGCAGAAGGGCTGGAGCCAAGGATGCAGGGGGAAGGGAGAAGGTGCTGTTGAAGAGGTCATGGAGTGGCAGGGGACCATCATATTTATGGAAAACCAGTGGCAGGGGCAGATCACACAGGACCTTTTGATCATACACAGTGGGGAGCTATGACAGGACTCTGAGCAGGGAAGTCATATGAACTGACTTACGTTTTATAAAAATATTTCCAGCTGCTGGACATAGTGGCTCATGCTTAGAAGCATAACCATAAGGGTGAGGCAAGCTGGAGGCTACCCTGAGCAATTTAAGGAGACCTGGTCTCAAAATTTTCTTTTCTTTTTTTTTTTTTTTTTTTGGCGGAACCAGGGATTGAACTCAGGCCCTTGCCCTTGCCAGGGAAGCGCTTATTCCCCTGAGCTATCTCCCTGGCCCCCGGTCTCAAAATTTTAAAGAAGCTGGGTGCAACTCCATGACAGAACATTCACCTAACATGCATAAGACCCTGAGTTCTGTTCCCATCACCTTGGGGAGGGGGAGCAAAAGCCCTTGTGGCTGATTGGCTGATAAATTGAGACAGATGCAGAGAACCCATCTAGGGGTCCCCAAAGCAAACGGTGATGGTGACCAACCATAGTCGCTGTTTTGAAAGTAGCACCAACAGGAATGGGTGTGGGGCATTAGGGACACTGGAGGCAAGGATTCACTCCATGACTTCACAGGGGCACTTGGAAACATGGGGTGGACTTCATCTGGAATAGGGGACCATCAGGAGTGGTGTTTGTCTGTGAAACATCCAAATAGAAAGAGTGAGAAGGCATTTAGATAGGACTTCTAGAATTGGGAAGCGAGGGCTGGAATGAAGATGTACAGTCAGGATCCACTGGCACAGGCATTATACAATAACATCCTTAGGCTGGGTCTATTATAAACAACAGAAATTTATTCATCATGTTTGTTCTGGAACCTAGACACCCAAGACTAAGGCATCAGCAGCAGCATCTGGTCAGGGCTCACTTCCTTCACGGGCAAGCATCTTATTAGGGCTTCAGATGGCAGAAAAGGGTGAGCTGGACATGGCTTCAGTGTGTCCCCCAAGGTATGGCTTGTGTAGCTATGCTGAGAGGTGGAACTATACAAAGCTGGGCCCTGGAGAAGGTGATTTGGTCATCGGGACTCTGCCCTCCCAAGGGATTAATGCTGGGCCTACGGTGTCAGTTAACTCCTGTGTCTGATCAGAGCAGATATAAGAGGAAGCGAGAGGAGACAGCTGAGCCATGTGAGTACAGCCCAATCTTGGAGGTGTTTGTTCAAAATAAGCATAGCAGCAGTTCACCAAGGAAGGTGCAGTGTGCGTATGTATGTGTGCGCATGTGCGTGGGTTTGGATGCAGACTGAAGCCCGCGAGACCAGATGGCATCTATGCCTGCTTGTGGGAAGGATCCTGGAGAAAGAGAGAAACTTTTCCAATGCAGGAGAGGGAATGACTTTTGGGAAAATGTCCTAAGTCGCAAGAGAAGAAGACCACAATGCAAAGTATAAGGATTGGTTTTTGACAGGAAATTCATCTATATTAACGTGTGGCTTTAGGTGCTGGTAAGCGGGCAGCTGTGGTACGAGGACCCTGGGAAAATTCTTTTCTCGTTGCCAGAGTTTCTCGTGCACTTACTGAGCACCTGGATGCTCAGTTTGGGCTATACCTGCTTCTCCTATCAGTATGTCCCGTCTGCTCTGGCACAGCTAGAGCTGAGGACTGTTTGTAGGACTTACTGGACTTTAAGTGACAGAGGAAATGGAACTTACAGAATCCTGGAAGGATAAGCACTCTTTCTGAAGCCCTTCTTGATTACAGGGGCCCTTCCTGGGGTCAAGTATTTGAAACAGCTACCCTGTCATCATTATTAAACATTGACAGACTTTTGAACTAAAAATAGCTATGCTAAAAATAAGAAGTCCAGTACCTATCTGAGTTTTGTCAACTAAACTGACAACATCTACATCTACATATTTAGAAACATCTGTACAAACACTTGAATATTTGGAAACATCAGAAACCTTGGCATCGTTCTGGCATTTTTATAGCTCTGTACTTCTTATCTAGATTTTCTGGTTTTGTATAGACACTGCCAGACAGTACTTCAAGTGATCCATCTGACACGAAGCCTTTGTCTGTAAAGATTTGGTCTGACCACACACAAACACTAAAAGGAAGAACAAAGTAGTCACTGACCCATAAGAACAAAATATGATCACTATTTTACCTTATTACTGCCCATAAAATAAATATTCTCCTATATTTAGAGCTAAGCTCTCTCACCACACTCTCTTTTCATCATGTGCTTTAATTCTCCTTCCAAGCAATTAAACTATGTTGATGTGTTCTGTTACCTCAAGCAATTAAAAGTCTTTCTTTCATCTTTTCAATTTCTGGTGGAACCTTAAGCCTATTAAAATCCTTCCACAGTGTGGCCAGGGTATACCATTCAGGGATCCTCCCAGACTCTGAAGTTCAGTCAGCTTGGCTTTCCCGGCCTTCGTGTTCTGTTACCAGTGTTGCATTATGAGTTGTCAGATCAGACTCTGCACCATAACTCACTGGAGATTCAACCCAGGGTGCTCCTCAGCTTTTCTAAAATTCTGTGCTTCTTAGAGCTAATGAGGGATTAAATCCAGCTTCTTTTACTTATAAAGGTATCCTGATAAGGACAGGCAGATCTTTTCTCCACTCTTCTTTATGCCCTTGAACACTTTGCAGTCTGTCACTCCATGTCTATACATAGCTATTGTGCATTAAGGAAAAGTTACATTTTTGGTAGCTGGTCCCCAAATCCTTGACTGTGTTCTGTTCGTCTGGTGCAGCAATATTTTAGAGGTGCTTAGCTGACTGGCTAAATCTGATCAGACTGCAGTATGGAAGGACGTGTGCAGAGGCAGTGGGTCAGTCTGCCAACTTTTCACTCCTTTCTCTCTGGAGTCCTGCATTTTTCTGTAGATGATGTGTTTTGAGA
>NW_004524595.1:18133201-18162595 GCF_000260255.1 Octodon degus | reverse complement strand
TGCATTTCTTTTGAAGACCCTTCTGGAAAATTAACTCATGCTTTTTGTTAGTGGCCCCTTAGGTTTGTTGATTCCCTGCTGACCAAATCTAAGGAGGCCAAGCACTGTGGTAAAAAGAAAAAAAAAAAAAAAGGATTTATTCAAAGCTAGCTCTAAGGAGATGGTGAGCCCATTTGTCTCAAATCAGCTTCTTGGGCTGGGGAGATACCTCAGTAGAATAAGCACTTGACTGGCAAGCACAAGGGCCTGAGTTCAATCCCTAGTTACACAAAACAAAAAAACCAACATCAAATCAGCTTCTTCCCAGGTACAGCTGGGCAAAGTTCTTTTAGAGCAAGGAGGGGGTCAGGGCACAGCAACAGTGCCACCTCCATATCACATTATGGCTTCCAGTCATCTCACTCACCCTCCTCTTCCTTGTGGAATGGAAACCAGGCTCCAGCCTCCTGGGGCTGGCATCTGCATTTTCTGTCGATTCTTTTGGACTGGGGAGATGAGGGGTGTTGTGTTGGCTATGTGCTGCACAGGGCAAGTTTGTAGAAGTGGCTTATCTGCATAAGAAAAAAAAATCTAACTTTTAAAAAGTTCTATTTTTCAGTGATGGTTACAACTTCACTTAAACATTGTTGCCAATATTAAGCACTAGGCCTCATCTAGCTGTAAGGGGAGCTGGAAAATGTGACCTTTATCCTGGATCATCTGTACATTAAAACATGAGGAGTTGTTCTGGGTGAGGTGACACACAGCTGTGGTCCCAGCCACTGAGGAGGCTGAGGAAGGGGGCTTGCTTGAGCCTAGGATCTGGGGGCCAGTGTGGGCAGCGTAGTGAGACTCACAGTCTGTATAGTAAGAAGAGAGAGAGACAGAGAGACAGAGAGACAGAGACAGAGAGACAGACAGACAGAGAGACAGAGACAGACAGAGAGACAGAGACAGAGAGACAGACAGAGAGACAGAGACAGACAGAGATTATTAAGGAAAAGGGTAGAAGGGATAAGGGGAGTGGAACTTAGGAATCAGTGCCACATTTACATAAGTAAAGGAATAGTGAAACATAAGCTCAGAAAATCCCAACAACTACTTGTGAAGTACACAACTGGCCCTTTATGTCTGTGAATTTAGCATCCTCAGAGTCAACCAACCCTGACTTTAAAATATGAAAAGAAAAAAAAAAATCCAACTGTACTGAATAGTTCCAGACTTCTTTATCTTCTCATTATTCTCTGAATGATACCATACAACAGTTACCATAGCATTTACACCGTGGGAGCTATGGTAAGTAATATAGAATGATTAGAAGCAGAGTCCCCAACCAGGAGGCCCAGGGCTGGCCTTCGTGGAAGACGAAGGGAGGTGCAGGATGGTCCAGGCCAAGCGTGGGGAGGTGCAGGATGGTCCAGGTTGAGTCAGAGGGGCCAGCAATCTATTACACACACACACACACACACACACACTTCATAGAAGGGTCTGCGCTCCATGAGAGCCTACTGCCCACCTGAGCTGGACAGCATCCGAGCTCACGCAGCAGCCTGAGACACGGGGAGCAGCTATAAATACAGGTGCAGCTTTGCTTGCTCACCTTCTGCTGTGTGTCCAATTCCTAACAGGACCCCTGATTGAAAGTGTACCCAAGGTACGTGTGGGCTATACACAAACACCAAGCCATTGTACATACGGACTTGCGCATCTGCACGCTGAAGTAGCCACTGAGGTTCTGGAACTAATTCTCTTGAGACAGCAAGCAACAATTGTGTTTCATGAATTACACAATCATATACAATAATAGTACTTAAGTGTGTGTGTGTGTGTGTGTGGTGGCAGTGGCACTGGGGAGGGAATTAATCTGGGGCCTTGCACATGCCAGTCAGCCTTCTACCCCTGAACTATGTCCCCAGTGCCTGTATTTAGAACACTTCAATCTCACTGCAAAGTCCAGCACAATTTAAAGATTAAAAATGTCAACTAAAGAGAGGCCAGCCTACTCTCAGCTCCTGAAAGGTGTTTTCTTCACCCTAAAATAAATAAACAATTTTAAGCACTTCCTCTGTGTGGGAAGGGGGATAAATTCAACCTGTCATAGATAAGAGCCATTGACCTAACCATTGAAGGAGGTGGTTATCCATGTGTAACCTGAGGCTCATAGTACTGAATTAAACATTAAGCACATTCAAATAAAAAAGTCAAGAAAGCAGGTAGTTAAAAAGTAATTCTAAGGCAGGGGAGATGGCTTAGCAGGTGTAAGTGGCAAGCGCAAGGTCCCAAGTTTGATCCCTAGTACCACAGAAAAAGTAATTCTAATCTGAAAGGTATAATAGATACTATCAAAGGGAAATAATCTGTTCAAAGGGAAAAAACAACTAGGATGAGGAAGAGGACAGGACGGGGAGGAAGAGGAAGCGAGATTTATGTGTGTATGTAGGATGCTATACAATACAACTGTATTGCTGATTTCTCCTGATCTATAGAGAATAGTTGATGCTTAAATTCTTTTTCTTGTCCCTTTTAATTTCTTACAACTTTTATTTTTTAACCAATTTTGCATGCTTATATTTGGTAATCTGAACAACTACTTTTTTTTTCTCTTCACATTTATTTTATGACATTCATATTAAATTATGCAAAGTATACTTTAAAATAACAGAAGAGAAACAACTAAAGTTGCCTTGGTGGAATTTCCTAAAGGATGGATAAGAATTTTCAAAAACTGGAGTGAAGAGCAAAAGAAAGACTATTTCAAAAGAACTTGTTCCACTGAGACTACAAAGAAGTCAGAAAGATTTATTTTTCATTTTCTTTTAATTTTTTTAAAATGTATTAATTTTAATGAGAAAATAAAAATAAAATAGTACTGAAACAGTTTCAAAACAGGTTACTAGGACAGTTACAATAATTAATACATTGAATATTGCTGTCTCCTTAGTTGTTATTCAGAGAACAAGATGCAGACATGATATCTTGTCTAAACAATATTAGTACAAACCTTTCTTCTCATTGGTCTAAGAGAAAGTAGCTGTATATCTATCCTAACTTTTTTTCACTACAAAATGGTCTTTTATTTATATCCCCCTTTTTTCTTTTGTTTTGTCAGAAATGGGTGTTCCACTGCTGTTAGAGAAGTTGTATTTGGAGAAGTCTTTAAAGAATCTTTTCATACTTGATGCCAGGCCAAATATAGTAGGTACTTGAATTCAGCAAAATAGCCCAATATAGTCCAACAGTCCATAATAGTAGTGGGTTATCAGCAGAACTGGCAATTGTCAGAAGTTTTTGACTTGAGCCTTTTACAGCTCAGCATGTTAATATGGCATTACTTTTTATACCTTGTGGTTATACTTTTCTGCTGGATGGTTAAGACCAAGTTAAAAAAAAAAAAAAGACCAAGTTAAAGCAAGACCTATATAACTAAAAATGTAACTTTTGTACCTGACAAGTCAGTTAAATCCCCTCAGAATTTACCCTGGAACCATGTACAGCACCTTGTAGATCTTTTGTCACTGTCAGCCATCTGGATGAGTTACAGCCATTGCTTGACCAATTTGCTCTCTGTGAAAGTCTGAGAGAATTTTTCCTCTCTGGTAATTATCCTTAGGCACACTGTACATCATTGATCACTTTCCTCTGTGGCTCTATAATCTCCTTAATCAGAAAATTTGGGACAGCACTGAGTTACAGGATGTCACAGCACAGGCTGAACAACTACTTTGAAGACAACATTATGCAATACAGCAACCATTGTTGAATTCCTATTGTTTTGTTTGGTGAAGTCCTGTATCATTTCTAATATTTTGGGTATCTCTTTTTTTTTTACTATTTTATATTCTCTTCAGATAATAAAAAAGTAATTCTAGTTATTAATTCTGTTTTGAAAGGACTGTAAAAAAAATTCAGACATCTACTCCACAGCAATACTTTCCTGTGACCTCAGGAATCTGACTGCTCCCATTCTGACGATACTTCCAAACCATGCTCCCCTCTTTCGAGGAAGTCTATTTTCTTTCTTCTTTCCTCCCTTATGCCCTGATCTGTCATTCATGCCCATGTTTTCCTTTTGCAATCCCAGAAATCAGCAAGCCAAGATCACTTCTTGGAGTGGGAGAAGAGGAACAGTCGATCAGACACAGCGAGACAGATACAGAGGATAACAAGGAAAGGGTGAGAACTTTCCATGTAGTGAAAGGCTCTGTGACAGTCACTGTGCATCAGGTGGCCATCATGGACCCTCAGTCTCCACCAGGCCAGATACCTGCAGTCCTCTCTGAGTTCCATTAGAATCTCTCTGCTCTTCAACTCTAAGTCAGGAATAATGTTTTAATCAAGTTAATTCTGAAAACTGAGAGCAAAAGTAAGAACTCTGTATAACAGACCCCCCCCCACAGAGAGAGAGAGAGAGAGAGAGAGAGAGAGAGAGAGAGAGAGAGAGAGACCCTCAAAGTTAAGATGACAAATGGGGGAAAAAGCCAGAATCTTAATCCTACTTTAAACCAGTAGAAATGAACAAAATGTCTCTGAAAAGTATTCTCCAGGAGCTAAACATGATCAGACAATTCATAGCCACAGAGGTAAGCAGGGGTTAAAATGGCACAGCTTGTACACCAAAGAGACTGGGTTAGAGACTTTGTTTTTTGGTTTTTGGCTTTTTCCATAATTTTATTGAGAGGCAAATAGCAATGAGACAGTTTCAAATCAAATTGGTAGGACAGTTTCAATAATTAACACATTGCATACATTCTTCCTAGTGGTTATTTGCTGTACAAGATGCAAACATGATATCCTATTTACAAACACTATTAGAACAAATCCCTCTATTCACTAAGAGAATGTAACTATATATCTATCCTAACCATTTTGAATACACACATACAAAATGGACATTCATCTGTATCCCCTTTTTTGTTTAGTTCCATCATTTGAATATTATAGGTGTGTTAACTCACCAAAATATTCTAAAAGAGTCCAGTAGTCCATAATAGTGTTGGGTCTTCCACTTGACTGGCAGTGTCAGAAATTGTTGACCTGAGTCCCCTACAGCTCAACGTAACAGCATGGCTTTACTTCTTATACTTTGTTTTTATACTTTTCTGCTGTATGGTTAAGACCAAGATAAAGCAAGACCTATGCAACAAGAGTTGTAGCTTTTGGGTCTGATAAGGTCAGTCAAATCCCCTCAGGATTTATCCTGAGATCCTGTACCTCAGATTGTAGATCCTTTGTCAGTGTCAGCCATGTGGATTAATCACAGCCATTGCTTGTGGGTTAGAGACTTTGGTGCTGTTTGTTTTTCACCCCCCAGGGGCTGAGCAGCAGAGTAGTGGACCCCATGCAGGGCAGACAGCAGGAATGAGCTCCCTGCCTGTGCTACTAGCCAGAATCCCACTAAACTGTTGGGCCATAAAGAGATACCAAAAGAGGGTTGGGAGGAGTCTGGGCTACAGCAGGGAGGGAAGCATTCGTCCCAGGCAATGAAACTTACTTCTGTAGGACAGAAGAGTAGAGATGACCAACTAAACCCAGAGCTTATTCTCAAAAAGACCAATAGACAGAATGAATCTCTGGCAGTAGTGAAGTTTTGAAAAGCATAAATAAGCAATATTAGGGCAGAAAGGAAATCATAACTGCAAATATACTAGAGAGGAAAAGCTAGTCTATGAACAAACCCATGGCTATACAACAGAAAACGTGTGACACAGGCTGATTTTCTAGATGTAAAACACTCAATAAATGAAAAACGGCTGCAAAGCACTTGGCTAGCTGTGGAATATAAACCCCTTTAGGAGAACATCAAGCCCTTCTCTCTTGTCTCAACTGTCTGTGCCAGCTTTTTTTTTTTTTTTTTTTTAACTTTCTGCAAAGCTTTATTCCAGAGGGGCTCAGTCCTCTTCGGCAGCTGCCTTCCTGATGGCGGCCAGCATGTTGCTCAGCTCCTCACGCTTCCTCCTGGTGCGGATGTGTGTCCCCACCCTCTTCCTGATGTACTTAAAGGTGTGTTTGTCCTTGGAGACCCTGAACAGCTCCATGACGTGCCACTTGAAGGGAGCAAAGCCACACACCTCGCAGATCATGTGCCACATGAACTTGGGGTGTTTGGTGAGGTGTCCGCGACGGCGGCTGTGCCTCGGTTTGCTCACATTCTTAGTCACCCTGAGGCCCTTGTCGAGGCCCACGACCGTGGGACAGCGGAGGGCCATGGCTACTGTTCCTCAATGGCGGCTGTGGTGCAAGCTGTGCCAGCTGATGATGCAGCAAGAAGACCCCTGCCAGCTACTTGTGCCATCCTCTTGGACTTCTTAATCTCTAAGTCGTGAGTCAAACACACCCCTCTAGCTTGTTAATTATCCAGCCTGCTAATGCGACTAGTGGCAAAAAAAATGCATGAAGACGACAATCTCCCTTATGAACCTACATGCAAATAGACAAAACACAGCATTAGCTCACTGAGCCAGAAATAACGTTTTTGTTTAAATATCCAAAGGAAAATTATACTATGATTGGAGAGGACACCATGATACTGACAGAGGAGACAGGGCATGGCACAGCTGACAGAGGACGTAAGCGGGGCCTGTCGATGACAAGATCTCAGGACAATGCCCAACGGCTCCCAGGACCCCACATGTGGAGCTTGTCGTGGGCTCCACAAGATGCACCGCAGAGAAGGACCTGGTGGTGACTCCCCACCATAGCCCACTTTGCATAACCAGAGAGCACTTTAATTTTTGCTTTATCCTTTCCTCTCTTTGCTAAGCCCAGGTTCACTCTACAGAGCTTGTTCTCTCCCTCCTCCTCACCTTTCATTTTTCAAATAAACCTTTGGCACCATTTTTGGTTTATCTTGTCCAATTATCTTCTGAAGTAAAAAAGAACCTGGAACAAGTGTAACTGATGAGCCATTTCTAAAAGAACTACCTGATAATGATACTACTAGACAGTACTGTCCCTAGACACTTGATACTGTTTCTTATAATACTGCCACATGAAAAGAAAGCAAGTCTGTAACGTCCTTGAGTCTTTGCTAATGTGATTCAGACCTAAGCTTCTAGGTCAGAGTTTTCATTATAGGGCCTGGGAGATAGCTCAGTGGAATAAGCGCTTGCCTGGCAAGCACAAGAGCCTGAGTTCAATCCCCAGTCCTACCAAAAAACACAAAACAAAACAAAACAAAAAAAACAAACCCAACGCATTATCTAAGCCTACGGTACCTTTTCACGGCCTCTGCAAGCTGGCAGAGGAAGCGTGTTTGATCATTTCAACTATTATAAAGGAAAACAGACTGCTTTGGCCAAGATTCAAATCATGAGACATTCCCCAAACAAGAAGTTGGTTTACGTTTTTTTTGTTTGTTTGTTTGTTTTTTTGCAGAACCGGGGATTGAACTCAGGCCCTTGCACTTGCCAGGGAAGAGCTTATTCCACTGAGCCATCTCCCCGGCCCCCCTAAGAAGTTGGTTTTGGGGCCGGGGAGATGGCTCAGTAGAATAAACGCTTCCCTAGCAAGCCCAAGGGTCTGAGTTCAATCCCCGGTTCCGCCAAAAAAAAAAAAAAAAAAAAAAAAAAAAAAAAACCCTCCCCAAAAAAGTGTTTTAGGTGGGGGAAAAAAAAAAAAAAAAAAAAAAAAATTTAAAAAAAAAAAAAAAAAAAATTTTTTTTTTTTTTTTTTTTTTTTTTTTTTTTTTTTTTTTTTTTTGAGACAGGGTCTCATTATGCATTTCAGACTGGCCTTAAACTTACAGCAATCTTCCTGCCTCAGCCTTCTAAGTGTGTCACCATACCTGACAGAACCAATACATATTAAAGAAATTTTTAAAAATCTCTCCATCCCTAAAAAAGTCACTATGTTCAAAAGAAAAATTTTATGAACAATTTTGCCAAATCATCAATTATAAGAGGGCTGGCCAAATAGCTCAGCGGATTAAAGCATCTACTTAGATGCAATGGCTGGGAGTTCGATCCCCAGGCCTACCATGCCGGCCCCACCCCTGGGGTGCACTTAAAAGGCAATTGAGACTGGGCGTGGTGGGGTGCACTTGTAATCCCAGCACTTGGGAGCCTGTAAACAGGAAGATCACTATGAGTCCGATCTACACATTGAGACCCTGCACACCCTGTCCTAAAAAAAAAAAAAAAAAATCATCAATTATAAAATTGTTCCAAAGATTTCCATTCTGTCCACATTGATCTACACACCCAGTGCCATCCCAATCTAATTACTAAATTAATTCTCTGGGAAACTCGACAGTTATTTTAATGCATAGATGGAAAAATCATTGTTTGAAACATAAGGATATATTAGGAACCTATAATAATTAAATAGAGTGCTCGCTTCAGCAACATGATACAGAGCAGGTTAGCACAGCCCCTGCACAAGGGTGACACGCAAATTCATGAAGCATTTCATATCTTTAAAAAAATTAAATAGAATAATATTGGACAAAAATATCAACACAAAAAATACAAAGTCTTCTACTAAAGAGACCCACACATCTGTAAAAACATGGACTGTGATAGATAGGCTGCCTGTCTTTCTCTAATGAGTCTTGAAGAATTTATCTGATAATTCTGGGGCATTCAATTAAAAGGAAATTGAACTCATTTTCTACAGCACCTAAAGGTCAAAAGACACCTCCACCAAGAAAAATTTCCTAAAGCTCAATGGCAAATTGTTTCCTGGGGAGAGATATGTATTTCTTTTGCTATTCTACTTAAATAACTAGAGTTTTATGCAATACCAACAGCTATATATATATTCAAGTAGGTGCTGCCACATTGTAATATACGAAATACTTAAGTAAAAATGAAGTGATGGAGTGAAACCCCTGGTGGGCATGATGGATACGCTGACTTGTGAGCACTTGAGAACAGTTGGTGTGAATTTAGAGTAAAGAGGACTGTTACAGATAAAACAAGGAAACTCAAGATGAGCACCGGGCTCGTAAAACAGAAAAAGAACACAGAATGTTGCTCAGAGCTCCTAGGAACACCCAGAGATTGCCTGGGAAAAATCTATTAAGGAAATTTTTATTTTGAAATATATTCCATAAATGATGATCATTGCTTCACGTAAGAGGTTGAGCAAAACTTAGACTGACACTGAAAAAGGCATTTCTCAGCTTAGACAGTCATATATTTTACCCTAACAGGTACTATACAAAAACCTAGTTTCATGTTATCCAGTCTAATTTGAAGTCAGTAAGTAATTCATTCTTACATCTTGTTCTACTGCATTTAAACCAATATTTCACAACATTATCTTTTTTTTGTTTCCATTTATGTATTTGGTACAGGGTCTCACTATGCAGCTCAGACTCATACAGATCATCCTGTTTTCAGCTTCCCCAGCACTGGGACCATCATGCTCGGACTTGGTTGCCAGCTCAGCACACCCAGGGGATGGGACCAGCGTGGCATGGGTTCGATCCCTGGTCCCTGAGCTTGCCAAAGCAGGTGCTTAGTCAGCTGAGCTATTTCACTGGCCCTACACTTCATGACATTATCAATTGCTTAAAAAGCCAACATCAGTGAAAATGGTTATATCTATTTCAATCTACATTTTTTTTTTTTTTTTGAGGTACCGGGGATCATCAAACTCTGGACCTTGCACTTACCAGGCAGGTATTTATGTGGCTGAGCTATCTCCCTGGCCTGCAAGATGGTTATATATAAAAGTATCTAACAAATGCTGATATTCTGAGGATGATGTCATGTGAGGTATTTAACCTATGTGACTTAATTTCCCTAAACCTTTAGCTGTTCGCTGTGCCACAACTGTTCCTCCTGCCCAGCCCCAGAGTCAAGGTACATGTTGCTTCTGAGGAACAGCAGAACCCAATATAGAACAGAAGAAAAATTCTCAGTGTGCTGTTCAAGTAGGCCTTCTAAATGTGTGCATTTTAATATATGCATAAGTTCCCAAGAGTCTTGCATACCATATCAAGAAGTACTTCTTACAGTTTATAGATTTTAAAAAGTCAATATTTAATCAATGAAAAGTATGGTCTGGACATTTTTCAAGAGTCTTATATAATCCCTGTGATAGATACAGCTCTGATTCCTACTCATAAGTGATATCATTATTCTTCCTATTCTGTAGGCAAGGAGGCAGAGGCCCAGAGGGTTAGAGAAACCTGCCCTGCAGGTTATTACAGAAGGGAACTAGGATTAACACAGTTAATGGCTTGAATTGGGAGCCCATTAGGCTGAGATAGCTGTTAGGCTTTGGATTATTGTTGAAGCAAACCAAGCCTAACTAAACATAAACACTAAAATAAAACTTAAGCTCAACTAATTAGAAATGTTCAACTGACCTTTAATCAGGGATTTTTCATTTTAACCAAGTAAGTGGTTTCTTTCTCTTTCTTCCACAAATACCTTATAAAAGTGGATACCTCACCTCCTCTTGCGCCCCACCTGAGGGTGGGGGATGCTGAGCTCTGTTCAGTCAGGTGCTGCCCAATCCATGACTCTCTCTGTCTACTCAAATAAACTCCTTCATTTTTTAACAAAGCCCGGCCAGTCTGATTCCTAAGCTAACAGATGCCACTCCAAGTTCTAGACCACACATATGGAAGAACATAAAAAGAGCATTAAAAAGTGGCCATGCTCAAGAGAAAAGTATTCCAAAACAAAGAAGGAAGCTGGAGTAAGATAAGGCCACAGGGTCGCCTCCTTTGCCACCTGCTTCAGCCATGCATTTAGCTGACTTTGCATGTCTCATCAGGAGCCTTTCTACAGAGGATGCCCTGCCTTCCCAATTACAATGTTCTGATTAGTGCTACCCAAAAAGACATCCATCAACCAGCACTGGTCTGTATCCTCTTGGCCACTGGCACAGAAATTGAGAAGAAGAATATGCAAACGTAGCAGTTCAACATTGCTGAGGCCTGCGGGGATGTGGCTAGCAGGCACAGGTCACTGTATGATTCTGAACAAGTTCAGGGGTTGTTAGGCTTGCTTGCCACGTGTGAAGTCAAATGCCAGGAATACAGGAGCAACACGTGACAGACAACATGTAATATTTCAAGATTTGTCAACTGAAACAAGAATACGTATACAATTCTGAGAAAATGTGAGCTTTCATTTATTTTGCAAGCTTAAATAAATTAGGAAAATGTCTAACTTTACTAATAAATGATAAAGCAAGTTTCCATCTAGACTTTTTTGTCAAGAAAAGACCCAGCCATTCCAAACCCACTGGTAGGAGGAAGCTAACTGCAGATGGATGTGGAAAGACAAGTGACAATGGAAATACGTCAGAGTAACAATGATCAAATGAATGACAAAGCAAGAAAGTTCATTTATTTTTATTAGGAAGTCTCAGTAAGTAAAGTGTACTAGCCAGCTCTCAGTCACTGCGATAAAAATACCTAAGAACAATTTGATGAAGGAAACATTTGTTTGGGCTCATGGGTTCCGAGTTTCCGGCCCATGATCATTTGGTTCCATCATTTCTGGGTCTGCAGTGGGCAGTACATCAGGATGTACAAGTTACATCCCAGACACAGTACATCAGGTGGCCATGGTGGTATCATCTAAGGGATGCTGGCATATTATGAATTAAAACACAAGTAGTGTTAGAAACGTATCAGTGAGGCAGGATACAAAAAAATTTAAAAAAAGAATAATCAGGGAATCATTAGAATACATTATTACATCAATTATCTATTGCTATGACCAAATACCTGAGGCTGAAAAACATAAAAAGGTGGGTTTAGCTCATAATTTTTGGAGACTGAAAGTTTAAACAGCATGGTTCACAGTTGGAAGAAGAAACAGCTGGCTGTGTCATGTCATGGTGGATCCTCTCAGGAGTGCCTGGAAGGGGGATATCACACGGTAACAAAGCTGGAGAGCAGCAGGGCCTGGTTGCGCATTTTGTTTTGTCTTGTTTTGTTGTAGTGTTGGAGACTAAACTCAGGGTCTTGTACTAGGCAAGTTACATCCCAGACACAGGCTCATTTTTTTTTTTTTTAGAACACCACCTTCTCTTAAAAATATATCTCAAGGTTCTCTCATGAGAACTACTTAAAGCCCTTCCCACAGTGATGCCCTCAATAACCCAAGCACTTTGCACTAGTCTCTGCCCCTTAAGGGTAATTCTATCTCAATCCTTCACACTGAGGAAGAAGATTCCAACACACCAAGCCTTAGGGCAAAGCCTCAAACCATGTCCAATCATAGCAGCTACTAATTGCCAGGGGCAGTGTCATAGTTTGGGATTTTGCAAGGGCAACAATATAATACAGGACATATTTTATAGGATTATCTTATAATAAATCACCCAAATAATCATATACAAAGAGTGTAGGAAATCTGTCCACACTCTAAAGATCAAAGAATCCAGCTGAGGGCCTGGGTGATAATGTCCTGCATGAGTCCAGCTGGAAACCTGAAGCTCATGGCAACGTCTCCCACAAGGCCAACCAGAGGCCCAGAGCCCATAACAAGGTTTCATGCCTGTTTCAAGGATCTTCACTGAGAAGGTCAGTGGTGGAATCTAGAAAGTCTATGCCAGCAGGACGAAGGAGCTGTGCTAGCAGGCTGAGGGATCTGCACTGGAGCCAGGAAGCAGCGTTCAAAGTAAGAACTAGAGCTCCCCTGAAAAGTGCCACAGCCATCCTCAGCAACAGTGAGGTCCTGAACCGATGAGAACAGTCAAGTTCATCAGGAAAGCCAGCATGACAAGGTCCCTCAGCACAACAGCCCATGAGAACCAGCAGTTGCCTAACAGCTTCCCAATGGCTTCCCTAACCTTCTCTCCTTCTCCAGTTCTGCCTCCTATGCTGCCAGTAACAGCCCTCAGGTGGTCCTCCCACACCCAGTACCATGCTGGTTCAGCTCAGCTGGCTGTAACACATTGACCACCAGTTGGCAATTCACCACAAGCAGTGAGGTGGTAAAAATGGAGGTTTCTGAGGAAGGGGGAGAAAGAGTGGCAGTGAGGACCAAAGAGGACACCTGGATACCACTCAAGCTCGGAGGAAAAAAAGCAACAGGGGCAAACATCAGCCAACTCTGCACTGTCAGCAGGGTCCTCAGGTAAGATTCCTCAGTTTCCAGTAGATAAAGAAGGAGAAAACTTCAGGGAACACATTAGGCACTGTTTCAATTATTGTATTTTTTCTGGAAGTTCTGTTTGGTTCTTTCAGAAATTTTCTGTTCTTACGAATGTCCATTTTGTATTTGTGTATTCAAAGTGGTTAGGATAGATATATAGTTGCATTCTCTTAATGAATAGAATGATTTGTTCTAATGGTGTTTGTAAATAGGATCTCAAGTCCGCATCTTGTACAGCAATTAACCACTAAGAAGAATATATGCAGTGTGTTATTTGTTGAAACTGTACTTCCGATTTGATTTGAAACTGTCTCATTGCTGTTTATCAATAAAATTTTGAAAAAAAAATTTCTGTTCTTTTCTCCATTTTTACTTATTTAAATTTTAACTGCATAGTTTATGCTTTGTAGCTAATAATTCTGAGAAACTACATCTTTTTTTTTTAAATGAGACAGGGTTTCACTCTGTAGTTCAGGCTTCCCTTGAGCTCACAATGTAGCCCAGGCTGACATCAAACTTGAAGCCACCCTCCTGACTCAGCCTCCTTAATGCTGGGATGATAGATGTGTGCCATCACACCCAGCTAGACCAAATCAACCTACTTTTGATTAATCTTTTTGTAACTGACTTTCATTCACGAAAATGGGTCATTTTTTTATGCTTGCTAATGGCTTACTGGAAGCCTCTGCTCTATTGCCCTTAATCTTCAGATACTTGAGTGATCTGGCTGAGAACGCTTTCTTCCCAAGCAGCTTCGCAATTGTCTTGGCCACATGCCAGAGGTATTTGCAAATTATGACCCGCGCGTATATCATTTTCAGTTCTGAGCTTGGGGTTTTCCCTGATTGCAACAGTAACACAAATTTACATCTCAGAGCCATTATGTAGGTGTGTTGTGATCTTACTGTGAGAAAAATTTTTCATTTTTCATACCCAGGATACTAGTAGAAAGAGTAATTTTTTGCAGCCTCAATTGCCAACAGCAGCCTTATTAGTCCACATCTTCACAAAGTTGCTCCTTTCACAGTGTCAGCTTTGCTTTTTTATGGGGTTTTATGCTTGGGGGTTTGGGAGAAGCAGGATAGAGATATTTGAACTCTACCTATTGGATAAAATAGGTTTTTAAATGTACAACAAAAGACATTTAATGATGGTAAATAGCTCAGCACGTAGTGTATAATCATCATAATTGGGTACATAATTTGATATATGGATACAGTAATTATAATAAAATATTTTTTGAAGATTCATGTAAATAGAGTTGTGATGAAACTTTATTGGAAGAAGAAAGACAAACATGGAGATAGAAAGTATATTTGAGAAACTAGGCATGGTACTCCCAGTGCCAGAGAGGCTGAGACAGTAGGATCAGTATGAGTCTGAACTGCGTAGCGAGGCCCTATGACAAATAAATGAATAATTTTAAAGTGTAGTTGGTAGTATCTATTTATCTAATAGTATCTACTATGGCATTAACAGACATTGCCAAAAACACCAAGAAACAGAAGATTTCAGTCCGAGATCTAGGGATCTGATTGCTTTGGGCCTGAGGCAGCACATCAGGACCAGAACAAGTGGTGACCACTAGGAAGACAGTATGCGATGTGTTAATTATTGAAACTGTCCTACCAATTTGATTGGGGGGAAAAAAAGAACGCATGGTGAAACAGAACCCCTCACTGCATGGCTGATAATATCATCTGGGTCTGCTTCATCCCCCAAGGCCTCACGGGTGCAAGGCTTGGTTCTCCCCTGGTAGTGCTATCCGGAGGGGGTGGAAGCCTGAGACAGGGCCCAGCTGAGGACGTTGCTGAGCAGGTGCTCCTCTCCCACCCCCTCTTAGGGGCAGGTGAGCCGTTCTGCTGCGTCACCTGCTCCCACCATGATGTTCTGCCTCACCTTGGGCCCAGAAGTGACCATGGACCCCTAAAGCTGTGACCTGTCCAAAGAGAACTATCCCTCCTCTAGGTTATTTGTCTGAGGTATCTGGGCACAGTGATGGGAAGCTGACCAACATAGACAGGAAGTGGCAGGAAGAGGGGCTGAGGAAGCCCCAGCACATCCAAGTGCACACCCCCAGTGACCCCAAGACCTTTCACTAGGCCTCACCTCCTAAAGGCTCTGCTATCCCCCAGTAGCACCAGTTGACCTCACAGGCTTCTGAGAACAATTAAAACCCAAACTAGAGTGAGGCATCTGTCACTGAAAGGGCAGAAGCAGGTGGCTCCAAGCTGCACCTCCAGCAACGACTGCCAGAGAGTCACTGCTGCACTCAGCACCAGAGACACTTTCTTTTTCCTTTTGTTTTACGTAGAAGAGCATACTGGGATGTCATTTCCATAAAAATAATGTGTATATATACATGTATATATTCATGAGTATATATGAGTTGTGTATATGTTGTATGTGTGTGGTAATCTGATTATAAATGCATGAGGAAGATTATGAAAAGATACACTCCAGATTGTCACCAATGTAGCTGAAGGAGTACATGTAGTGCCTTAGTCACTTTCCTAGGGCTGGCACACAATACCAAACACCCACAATTAAGGGAGGAGAGGTCTATTTTGGCTCACAGTTTTTAAACGTCCATAATTAGTTGGCTCCAAGGCAGAAAGGTCACAAGGAAAGGGTCATGGCAGGCAGGAAGCAGAGAGTGGAGGAGGGGCCCGAGGCAGATAGAGCTCCCAGGTCACATGACCAGAGAACTGCTTCTTCCGCTCCCATCTGAGCTTCTAACAGCACATTCAGCTCCGAACTCTACAGCAGCTCAGTCTGCTGATGTGCACAGTGCCCTATGATCCAATCATCTTCCAAAGCCCAGTCTTTGGACACAGGATGCTTCGGGGGGACATTTCAGATGTGAACCAGACACTTAGAAATGGGGGCTTGCAGTGTTGAAGATGAAAAGGATAAGGAATGAGCAGGTGAGCAGAAAGGAAGGGAAAAAGAGAAACACTTAAAAGTGTTCACTATGTTCAGCAATGTTCACTGAAGTCGCCCTTTCAAACTTATAACGTAGAACTCTCATGTCCAAACACTGACCTGTAGAAAGTTGCCCTCGTTTAGCCATGTGCAGTATGCTGATGCATCAGTAACCACTGAGCCAGGCTACTATGTAAATTTGCCAAATGCTTTAGGATGGAATAGCTTCCATTCAGCACAGAGTTTGGCAACCAGACATGGTGGTGCGTGCCTGTAATCCCAGCACTAGGGAGGCTGAGACAGGAGGACTGCTACGAGTCAGAGGCCAGCCTGAATTACATAGTGAAATCCTATCTAGAATAGAAAAAAAGGAATTTGGAAAAAGCCACAAAACTTTCATATTCACTGATGGAAAAATGAACACTTCTAAAAATATATCCTAAGGAAAAATTAGAGACTTGGCACAATATTTGGTTTAAACATGCTATTGTAGTATTACTAATTGCATATATATGTAATATGATATATATATATATATATATATCAGGTTATAAGTTCAGAATAGAATAATATTTGTAAGAGAGAGTCAGCAGTAACCGCAGAATGATCATTTGTGCATCTGGAACCATACAACATATAGAATAATTGTCGACAGGAATGGAATTCCTAGATTCGGGTCCTTGACCTCTCTACGAAGTTCATCCATGTATGATGATGAGTCATATTCCAGTACTTGAGTTTTCTGTGGCAATTGGAAGAACAGAAGTTGATATCATACCAGAAAGAGCTAGTAAAGGAAAAGCATTTGACATATTTTTGTACACATAAAAAGCATGTTATATTATTTGAGACTTCAAAGTAAAATACGTATGAAATGACTATCAGGAAATCATTTTAAATAACATATATTACACACCTTAAGTCTGTAATGCGCTTAATCTTAACATTACTGCCCTTGTTTTATTTAGGAAGAACCTTAAGAAAGATATAATTTGCTGGAGGGCACACAGCTAGCAAGGGGCAGAGCCAGGGTGCAAAGCTGAGCCTGCCCACGTCTAAACCCCAGGCTTAGCCCAGCGCACCTGCAGTCAGACTCACAGCCGGACCCATACCCCCCCCACCGTACCACAGCAAGCCCTTTCCTTGCCACAGTGATGGCTATGTGTTATGGCTTGTATCTAGGTGTCCCCCCACAGCCTCATGTAGTCATGGATGGGACTTCGTCAGAAGTTGCTGGATCTAGAGGGTGTGACTTGCTTGTTTTGCTACCATCTCCCTGCCATGAACTGTCTCTCCTGTGCATTTCCTGTCTGCCATGTACTACCCTGCCTTGGAGCCAGCCAATTATGGACTGAAACCTCTGTAAACTGTGAGCTAAATAAATCTTTTCCCTTTGGGTACAGGGGTTTTTGTCTCAGCAACAAGAAAAGTAACTAAGAGTATGTTCGCAATCAGTTGAACCAGTTTTCAAATCAACTTTGTTAATGGATGTTACTGCTTCTGGTTTGGAGCTAGCTTTCCCTCCACAATGCCAAGGAAGATTTCAAAGTCACAGCAACAAATTATGTTCTCTTTAACAAATTTCCCAGCTAATCATAAAGTGATTGTGGATATGGCCAAAGTATTTTGGTGTTTATATCCTGGCTGTGAGCAGTAGCTCAGGAAAACATCAAAGTTTTGTGGGTGACAGAGGATCACCTCTGATCTTCACTTCAAAGACAGCCAAACAAAAATACCTTCCCAGCAATACATTTGAGATTAATGTCAGTCAGACTTTTTCCTGACGTGTCTACACAAGAGCATGCTGTAGAACGATGGAAACTTGTTAAGAAACCAGAAACCTCCTCTAAGATGGAATTAAAAAAAAATACAGCATGTACACTCAGCTTTTTCCTGATGTGTTATAAAGAATATTAGTTAGTTAATGGGACTTTCTTCCTCAACATAATTCTCTGAGACTAATTTTAAAAGAGTTCCAACAGCTTCCCACCACAGAGAATGATCTTTCTAAGCTGAGTAATCTACATACCCAACATTTCCTGCAATGTCTGTGAAACTTTCCTTCCTTTCCAGAGCCCACATCTAACTTGTCCTCTCCTGGGAGCACATGCAGCTTCACAAAGCCTTTTGTTCTCAACTTAGGAATTTCAATGCCAACTTTCTAAATAGACACTCTTGGCTTGACGTGGCGGCGCATGCTTGTGATCCTAGCAGTTGGGGCTGAGAGTTCCAGGCCTGCCTGGGCTACACAATGAATTCAAGGCCAGTATGCAGTATATAGTGGAAACCTGGCTAAAAAACAAACAAACAGCACTAAATGGACACTCTTGTGGGACACAGAAACCTGAGGAAGGTAGCCTTGCTCCTGGAAACCCCACTGTGTGCCTACACCATTTCGACCACATCACTTGCTATACAGCCATCATTCAAAATCTCCCAGAGGGTTAAGAATGTGTTCTGAGGGCTGGCAAGATAGCTCAGAGGACTAAGCACCTGCTTAGACAAGCACAGGGGCCCAGGTTCGATCCCCAGCACATGCCATGCCAACCCTGCTCCCAGGATGTGCTGAGCCAGCAACTGAGTCCAGGTGTGGTGGCGTACACCTGTAATCCCAGTGCTGGGGAGGCTGAGAACAGGAGGATCACTACAAGTTCGAGCTGCATAGTCAGACACCGCACAAAATACCAAAAAAAAAAAAAAAGAATGTGTTCTGATCACCTTTGTCTCCCAGCATGCAGCACGGCACCTAGCACCCAGTCACTGCTCACTAAGTACCCATTCTTGGGCTGAGTAAGCATGTGAAGGGATGTGCAGAACATTCTGCACCCATGTGGCCAAGCATAACAGTCCTCTAGGGTCTCAGGTGATGGTGAACAGTTGGGGCAAGAGCAAGTAATGGGAGCAAAGATGGGAAGATGCAATACGTGAGGAGAAAAACTTCGAGAAATCAGAGGAAGGGTATTTAACACAAAGGGGAACCTTGGGCACAGGCTAACAGCTGAATGGAGCCCGATATGTCAGCCATTAGAGGACACCACTAAAGTGAAAACCGATAGCTTTCCTTT
The DNA here is from genome assembly GCF_000260255.1 of Octodon degus. Taxonomy (NCBI): domain Eukaryota; kingdom Metazoa; phylum Chordata; class Mammalia; order Rodentia; family Octodontidae; genus Octodon; species Octodon degus. The sequence goes on along the minus strand of NW_004524595.1, from coordinate 18,143,562 downwards.
GTAATCAGTGTCTAGGATGAAGCCGAAACAAGTCAGGCATGGTATCCTACTGGGAACTCCTCCATTGGGCATCTATAGGCAGGGGGATGGTCCACTAACCAGCACAATATTTTGAAGTGGTTGATTTCATTCCTTATGATCTTGACCTGGATTCTGTCTTTCCAAACCAAGTGAAATCATGATATCTCACCCAGTTGGTAAAATAGAGATGAGGTTCTTCTATTGTGACACAGATCAGTAACAGTCACCTGGGATGATTCTGTGTTTGGATATGGTTTATGCCCACTAAATCTCATCTTGAAATTGGACTGCCACCATAGTGATGTTCAAAGTTGGGGCCTTTGGGAAGTGAGTAGGTCCTGGGGACATCATCCTTAGGAATGTATTAGTGTCATTCTCAAGATACTGGGCTAGTTATCTCAAGAACAGATTATTCTCTAGTAAGCCTCTCTTAGCATTTTAGACTGCCTTGCACATGTATGTACTCTTCTGCTCAGACACGCTTCTCTTCTGCTTTTTTACTATGAAAGGAAAAACACATCGCTCTCACCAGAAGTCAGATGCCAGTACCTTTCTGGCCTCCAGAAATGAGCCAAAATAAGCCTTTTTTGTTTATAAGTTACCCAGTCTCATGTATTATGCTATAGAAGCAGAAGACAGATTGATTCAGATGGATAAGACAGTCTTCTCAATAGCTGGAACCCAGTAAAATCACAAATTTAAGAGCCTTCTTTTTCTTTTTGCTTCATGTACCATCAATCTTGGACCTCACCATTAACACTGAGATTGATGGAAAGAGCTCAAGTCACTCTAAAGTGCATTAGTGCAAACTTGTCACCCAGATGTCCATGTAAATTCCTACAAACATAGCAATTTATTTTTGATATTTTTTTCCAAGCAAGTCAGCCTCACTCAGGATAATATTTAATAATGTATTACAAATACTGTTACTAATCTTAGTGAAAATAAAGAGACCCTTCTTAGAAAAACAAATAGACTTTGATTTATAAGGCAATCCTTTCACTTCCTCCTTACTGTTTTGATTATCACTTGAAAGATTTATCTTATTCTCCTTTTGTTTAAATTTGGAAACTGGAATTGTAAAGAGCAGCTGATCTACTACATATTCCAGATTTTAGTTTCAGCCTCAGGTTAACTCATCAGAAAAAAAAAAAAAAAAAAAACCTAGCAGGTTTCCTTTCTCATGAAAATACAGAAATAAAGATGCACTTGCAAATACAACATGGATCAAGGTCACTTGTGGTATTCGTGAATCTGGTTACTCTTGGGAAAAAGGCTAAAAGCATTGCCTACATTTTACACATGGAAAAAAAGTAACAGGCTGCATCTTGCTCTCGCAAAGCCTGTGGCAGAGCCAGAAATAGAACCTCTGGGGATGTGTGCTCCTCTTTTGATGTAGAACAGCACTCAGCTCCAGTGGTCTCATTTAAATCATGTTATAAAAGAATCAGGCCTAACTTCACTTAATTTCTTTAACAAAATTAAGTAGTTTGTTTTAGTTGTACTTTCCTCGTGCTTGTCCTCCTGACGAATCAAAAATGATTCATATGGTGACTTCATTGAATATATTGGATGCTAAGCACAATGTATATGCTATAATCATTTTAAGGAATATTTTTTAAGAAAAAGCAATGCTGGCCTGGAAGAGAAACTCTGTAGTGGAGTAATTGCCTACCATGTGTGAGGCCCTGAGTATGATCCCTAGCACAACACACACACACACACACACACACACACACACACACACACACAGAGGCAATTTTGTTGCTGTTTCTTTTTTGAGACAAGGTCTTGGTATTTAGTTCAGGCAGATCTTGATCTCATGATACAACCAAGGCTGGCCTCAAAATTATGCCAATCCTCCTGCCTTGGCCTTCTGAGTGCTAGGACTACAGATGTGCACTCCACATTCGATGAAATAGCAGTATTTAAAACCTACTATACCACTTCAGAATGTGACAAGGCTGATATGGCATGTGTTCAAAGTGGGGGATGTACATGGAAGAAGATGAACGGAAGTGAATTTTTACTGTAATAAATTTTTAAATGAAAAAAAAAAAAACCCTAGTATAAGTAAATGCTTTGAAAGAGGAAGTTCATGGTAAATTCTATTCCATAATTACTTTCAAGGGAAAACACCTCAAAGTTACAGAAATTTGAGAAGTCCATGTAGCTGTCCTGTGTCAACCATCTCACCAAGGGAGACATCCCAAATCTGTGCTTGTGGACATAAGTGTGAAATGTTAGGGTGGAACTGGAGTCACTCGCTGCCACATTGGTTGTGCTTAAACTTCGTCGTGCGCTCAGTAGCCACCTCCTCTACAGCTCTCACCCACAGCTCTCATGAATATCAGCAATGTGTGCATTCTCAGGCGTCACATAACAAATTTAACGATAGCCACCAGGTAGAGTAGCTGGAGGGTACAGCTGGAGATCTTCTATACAGAGCACCTAAAGGGGGGCGCGGGATGTAAAGGGTGCAAATAAAGCTTGGCTATTACTATCAGGCTTGTCCATGGATGCTGCTCTTGCAAGCAGCTCTTGACTAGCACATATTTATATTAATAACGTTATTAATAAGCATCATTTGGGACATTTTTAATGTGGTCTGTCAGCACTCAACATCTGCAGCCACCTCCACCTGCATCCCAGTTTGTCATGCACTATCCTGTACTCTGCCTGCCCTGCATGAGGCACCTGTGCAGAAGTCCCAGCAGCTGTCCTCTGCTTCCACAGAGAGCACAACTCCATATATGTCCTTCCCTCCACGTGGAACCAGACCCCAAGCTCCTCTCCTTGGCTTCATAGACTCGTCTTCAACGTTCTCCCTCATCAGGCTTTTTTTTTTTTTAAATCAACCTTTACACCTCCAATTTAGCTTTTTTTAAGCGATAGTTTTACATATTCTAAATGACCTTATATCTGTTATATCCACAAGATGGAAGTTCCACAAGGGCAAGGTTCACGTTTGGAATTTTGTCTGTTTACTCCTGGGTTTTTTATAGTGCTTTAGTATATGGTGGGTTCTCAGCACATGTTGATTCTAAAAACACATCACAACATGAGGCTTGTGCTTCCAAGGATTGGGCATGCCTTTTACTGTAGTACACAATTATTGTTTCCTCTCATTTACGACGTCACTCAACTACACTCTGAGAAGCATACACATTTTACTACTTAAAAATATGGGAGGGTGCATTTAATTGGCGGGGCAAGGGAGAGAGGAATAGAGGAGTGAATGAGATGAGCAGAGTGAGAGATGGTATGATCAGTGTGACATAGGTGGGACAGGCCCTGCAAGAGCACACATAAAGCATTCTCAGAGTATTACTTGCTTGTGTGGTTGAAAATTGCTTTATTGTTTTTCAGTTAATAAATGTGCTCACCAGACTGTTTTTGCTCAAAGTCATACACCTACAAAGGATGTAAAACGGTGTGTATAGAAACATTAATAAAGGATATTCTGAAGAGTGCTACTTCAAGAGGAGGATAAGGAGGCTAAGGAAGAGGAGGTAAGTCAATGTTATTAAGGGACAGTATGAATAGTGGTTAGAACCATGTCTGGACCCAGACAGATGAGCAAAGGACAGAGAGGAAGTCGGTGAAGAGATAGGAAACAAAAAAATATAGGAAGGGCTGAGACTCAGGGTGAAGTGGCTGATGGAGATAGGGCCCTTGCTGTGGGGGGAACAGTGGGAACAGCTAAGAAAGCATTGGGTCTGTTCAGAGGCTGGCATAAAAGGCTGTAGCCTTTCCTGTTTTGGAAACCAAAGGGCTCTAATACTACTCCACCCGCATTATTTAGGAGTCTTCTCATGTGTGACAGCCACCCAGGCTGTGATCCTTGCTCCTGAATCCTCGGGTGATGGCCTTTGTTCACTTCAGACTCTTTTCTGAATTATCAAATTCAAACCAAAATAGGTCGCTTCTCTGAGGCTCAGGGTGCCAAGTAGCTGTCACTCTTAGTAAAAAGCATTTTATGTATTTTCGTTCATTTCTGCGACACAATGCATTTTTCAAAGCAATTCAGCCACACCATTCACAATGGATTTTGTTTGCTTCTTAGCGTCAAAAGGTTATTTATTCATAGGAAAGGTGACTCACTGTTACTAGTTTTTCAAATTGCAATAAATGGTTATTTTTTTCCTCTTTAGCACTGATCACACTAAGACACATCATGATTTTTTTCCCCTATTACAATATCAGCCTAAGAAAGCCTTTGTTTCGTCCATTTAAAGTTTGGGAGTTTGCGGAGCACAAAGAAGGCACTCCATGAACCTTTGCTGATTACAAGTGAGGAAAAGTGTGGCAAGATGAGCAGTTCTGGATGCCAGCGGGTTGTGTGACTCAAAGCTACAGCCTAACACTCAGTGGGAGGGCGAGTGACCATAGGGCTTCTCCAGGACAGTACCCGAGGAAGGTGCTCTGTCCAGAGAGAATCAGATCCAGCACTGCCAGGGCCTGGTGGGAGGGAGGCTGTGGAATCTGTTCCCAGAAGGATGTTCCACAACACTTCGGGTCAGATCCCGCTACAGGCACACAGCAACCGGGAAGACTAAGGCCTAAATCAGCCAATAATCGGACCCGTCTCGCTTTTCTAAGAGCTCTTGGCGATTGGCTGTCGTCAAGGCGTGAACCCGCCTCCCCGGCAAACTCCGGCCCAGATTCTTCTCAGGAATTGGATACGCGTCCTAAAGCCCGCCTCCCCGCCGGCTCAGAATCTTCAGGATGATTGGTTGCCTCCCGCGTCCCACCTCCTCCCAGTCTTGCGGGAATTGGCTGGCCATGCCGCTCTGCTCCCGCCCAGTCGCCTAGAAGATTGGCTAACCGCCCTCCGCAGTCTTCTCGAGGATTGGCTGCCTGTCCCGCAGTCCTCCTACCTGCTCCTCTCCCGCGCAGAGGGTTCCGGGTGATTGGCTGGTCAACATGTAGCCCTTGATCTGCCGACCCAGCGGCGTTTGTGACCTGTTCAGTCGCAGGAGGAATGTCTGGCGCCCTGGCTCCGAAGTAGGGGGTTCTCGGTCACCATGTGGGTCCAGGTAGGAGATAGGCCTCCCCTTGACCCCTTGAGCTTCGCCCGGAGCTCTTCTGCTCCCTGCAGCCAGAACTCAGGGACAGCACAGCTTTTTTTTTCCTTTTTGGCGGAACTGGGGATTGAACTCAGGTCCCTGCGCTTGCCAGGCAAGCGCTTATTCTACTGAGTCATCTCCCCGGCCCCACAGCACAGCTCTTGACCGTCTGGGAGGCGGGCGCCAGGCCCGGTACCCGGGGCCGCGGGAGGCACAGGCACCGCTAAAGGCCACCGGAAGTTCTCCCGGGCAGGCCAGGAGCGGTGGCAAGCTTGCACTTTGATTCCACAGGGAAGATTCGACACTACTTGATAACGAATTCTGTTTTGGCCTCTCCAGCGGGTGCAAGGGCGGACCTTGGGCTCCTTTTGTGTCCAGCACACGCAGAGGTCAGCAGCCTGAGTTGTATGTGCAGGTATAGCACTGGTTTGGAGTGAAACAACATCATCCAGGTCATATGGTCAGTAGCTACAGGATTTCCAAGCACCTGGTTTATACAGAGCCTGAAACTGGCTCTTTATTATTTATCAGCCACTTGAAAATGTCACAACCCCTGTTTCTGATGATACTCAGAAAATAAAGGTAAAACAGTAAACAATCTGAGTTCTTCAAGATGATGACTCTGACTCACGGTGCCTCATCGCATCTCCTTACAGCTCCATCTATGTCTACTGCGCAGCAACCTCCTCCATCAAGGGGGGAAAAAGTAACAAACTCTCTCCACAAGTAGCCAAAAGCTGACCTAATTGCACAACCCGTAGCATGTAGAGTTACAGAAACACCAAAGGATTTCCTCCCTGAGGTGGGAACTCCCACAGAATTTTGAACATTTCCTTGATGATAGTCATTGAACCCATTTCATTGTCAAGTAGTCTTTGCTCAAAGTTAAGGGTGTATATCTTGGTTCGACTCTCCAAATTAAAATGTTTTCTGGGAATTATTTCCCTGAGTGATTAGTCTTAGTTCCCAGAAGGCATATGTTTTGCGATCAAAGAACAGATGCATAATGATGTACTGTTTAGTGCTGCCATGAGATATGACCTAAAAACTATTTTCTAACTTGCACATTGCTGACAGTACAAACTAGGACCCAGTAGATAAATTTTCCAAGTTGAGACCTGTCAAGTACAATGAGAGGTGTATGAAATTTGTTCCAATGGACGTATATCAGCATTGATGAATCTATGGTTCCTTATTTTGGTCATCATCGGTTCAAACTACTTATTTGAGAAAAGCGTATTCAGTTTGCCTATGAGTTTTGGTGTGTTACCACAGGTTTGGGCTAGTTTCATGTGTATCAGGGTAAAAACCCAAATAACTAAACATGAGAAATACAAAGTCGATGCATCATTTATCCTTCATTTGGGCCTGGGATATAGCTTAGTGGCACAAGTGCCAGCCTGGCAAGCGTAAGGTCCTGAGTTTGATTTCTGTATGCCCCCCCCCCAAAAAAAATAGTTCTATCCTTCAGTCAAGGCACCTAAAGCCTATCTCTCCACCAGCTCAGAATCTTCAGGATGATTGGTTGAAAAATTGCTTTATTGTTTTTCAGTTAATGAATGTGCTCACCATACTGTGATGCAGATACCTTTCAATACCATTTTATTATTGAGTAACTTTTTCACCAATGTTGAACTGCTTGGTAAGTTCAGTTCAGTGGGACATCAAACAACAGATATGAGAAAGGATTGCACTGACAAGTTCCAGTGGAATCAAATGTAGCTCTAAAGTAGAAAGAGGCATTTGATTATTGTTATGGTTTGTGTCTAGGTGTACCCCCAAAGCCTCACGCAGTCATGAGGCAGCTTCTACAGTTTGTGATTAATTCATGATCCAATGATAGAATTGTGGGTGTGAGTGCTATACCTGTCCTGGGGTGGGTAATCTGAGAGGAATGAGTCTCCCTAGCTGCCATAGCTGCTGCTCCTCCCTTTGCTGTTTGTTGTTTTTTCTGCTGCCATGAACAGCTGCTCTCTGCCTTGTGCCACTCTGCCTTGGAGCCAGCAGTGTATGGACTATACCACTAACCATGAGTTAAACCTTTCCTTCCTTCAGTCTGGGTGTTGGGTATTTTGTCCCAGAAACGAGGAAAAAGTAACTCAGTCAATTATGGAACTGATGTCATAGGCAGTATTGCCTGCAGATGGAATAATGCCAGTATTGTCACTGTTGTTTCATATGGTCTTGGTCTTGATCCCATGTCTTGTCAATTGTTATTCCCAGAAACTAAAAAAGATCCAAGTATGTAGCTAAACATGACCATAGTATATAACAAGTTCGTGGGAGGCATAGACAGAGCTGATGAAAACATTGATAAGTATTGGGCATCGACCTGTGGAAAGAAGTGGTATTCAAGTCCTCTTTTGTTCTGTTTTAAATTGATCTTACAAAATGCTTGGCAACTGCATAAAGTACATGATGAAAATCCAATAAATTTTATGGGGCTTTCATCAGTAGGCCATTATCTGGAGATCCATGTTCATCCTCCAAACCTGGCCTAAAAGGAGTCAATGAAGTATAACATTGACTCATTTGGTGGCATAAATCATGTGATTGTGAAATAGGGAAGCAAATACAAGGTGCTGGATGTCATAAGAACATCACTTTTCAGCGTAAAAAATGTGTTATTGCCTTTCATGTGAAGTGTTCTGTTGAATATCATCACAGTGACCACAACCTGAGCCGAGAAGCAGTTCCTGAGATAAGCACTTTGTATAAGGTAGTGGTTTTGCCCAGTGGATCATTTCTGGAATTCCACATAAAAATAAAAGATAATAAATGTATTTCCTCTTAAAATTCTTGTTCCTTATTTTCTAGGTACGATGAATTTCATGGAAAAATTTAAAAAATTACACTCTTGGGCATAAATAAGCTAATACAAAAGAATAAGGAAGCCTCCATATTACCCAGAGAAGAGATAGTAAAATTCCTCTTTGAATCGTGTCTAAAGTCACAACTGAACCAGAAAAAATTTCATTGCATTTTAAGCACTTTTGTCAAGTTTTTACTTCAAGTATAAGTGATAATTCAAACTTATCCTTGTGGAGCTGATGACTTAGGCAAGCACAGGGACCGTGGTTTGATCCCCGGTACCACATGCCACGCCAGTCCCAACCCCAGGGCAGGCTGAGCTGGCCACAGAGACGTAGTGTAGTGGCGTATGCCTGCAATCCCAGTGCTAGGGAGGCTGAAAGCAGAAAGATCACCATGAGTCTGAGCTGTGTAGTGAGACTCTACAATAATCAAATGCATTTAAAAAAAAAAAAGTTTAAACTTATCCTTGGACTTAATGGTATTTGAATCATGTTGCTGGTATTTAACACTGAAATTTTTAACAACCTACCAGAACATTGCAAAAAAAAACCTATGTTCTTATATCTCTGTTACTCCGAGAACATCTGAAGACACAGGAAAGGACAACTGGAAAGATTTTTGTTTTTGTTTTTGTATTAAGGCTGGGGTTATAAAGGTGACTAGAGCCAAACTCCAGTGTGTACAAGCAACAAAAATATCTGGATACTCAGACTCACCCCCAAAATACCTGGAATCAATATTGTTCATTTTTTCATAGACAATAATTATGCAAACATTTAGTGGATGTCTGGTTATTATGGTCAGTGGATTCTGATGAGTAGGGAATCTAATATAAGGATACTGTTCATGTTTAGTTTTTATAGGCTGTTCCAGGTACACACACAGGGAGACTTTACCTCCTTTGAAGCACTGACATTAGCAATCCCCCCACCCCTTCACACATCTGCTCATAATTTACCTAGTTTTGACAAACCTTCTACCAAAGTTTGCATGAAAACAGTAGAATAACTGGACATTCTAGAATAATCTTTTTTCTCTCAAATCCCAAAGCATATAGCTCATTAATTGGACACTCTAGTATTAAAGATCTGTTCCAGGGCTTATGCAGCAGCCATTGTTGCCCTCAAATTGACACAGACATTATCCTTACACTAGGGTTTCATATTCACCTTGCATTTTCCATGTTGTGTCAGTTCTTACAAGCCCTTACGATAGCATCTCCACTCAGTGACAAACCAAGTCCATCATACTATACTGTAATGTTCTAAACCTGGTTATGCTGTTACTGTTCCCTGACGATAGAGAATTATTTTCCATTCCACATGATGAGAGATGGTTTCTGACCACATAAGGACCTCATAGACATTCCCTTGAGCAATCCAGTATTAGTCTGTTCTATCTTAGCTCTTTAAAAACAGATTCTCACAGAAGTATTAAAACTGGCTTTCTGTATGTGAGCTTGTGTATTGGTGAAGCAGGAAACTCCCACTAATTGCACTGACTAGACGCACTTTGGCATCTGCATGACACACTTGCAGTAGAGAAGGCCCCCAGATTCTTGAACTCTGCAGGTACTTATCACCCGTGGGCCTAAGATTCTACATTTCAGGGTATCTGTCTTCCTACAAAAATTAGTATTCGCCAGTGTTTACTGAGGAAACTGGTACAGAATCTTTATGAAATGACATGATGGCAAAGCTCCTAAATGGGCAGCTGAAAATGGGCTTCTGAGATCCCAATTAGATGAAACCACAAAGAAGACACAGAAGAAACTGGGTGGGGAGACTCTACAGTTTATTAAGATTACAGATCTTACAGCTGTAAGTCATGCATGCCAGGAGAGGTCTTGTGGGAAAGATGAGTGTTACCAGAAGCTAGAAAACCAGAGTAATGGAAAAATTTAGAATTGGCTAGTTGGAATAATTCCAGAAGTCTTGTAGTATAGGAGAGGTCCTTCGTTGCCTAGAGCCTAGCCCTGGGATAATTACAGCATAGTAAAATATAATGAATCCTAGCATGTAGGGGCCCAATAAAGGAGGTATGGATCTAAATTGGTTTGCATATAACAATCATGATCTTTCTGGGCCTCTGTTGTGCTTAAGAATTGGCTTGCTCAAGGATGACCAGTCTGTGTTAGCCAAGAAAGTTTTTAAAGTGTCAAAACATTCTAATATACAGAAAATTCCCACATAGGGATTATTTTAATTGGAACCAATGTGTTAGTATTTCAATACAATAATCCTCTGTATATAACTATTATTCTTAATACAAAGAGTGAACAATGAAATATACTGAAGCTTTGTGTACAAGTAGTGTTTATTCTTGTAACTATTCTGAACACAGCAATATAAATGACTATTTGAATACAGATTATTACACTTTTGCTTGGAAGTAGTGAGTCCACAGTGGAATATAATAACAAGTTATACACAAGAATTCTTATGCTTTTTTTTTTTT
>NW_004524595.1:18115190-18130986 GCF_000260255.1 Octodon degus | reverse complement strand
ACTGCTCACTAAGTACCCATTCTTGGGCTGAGTAAGCATGTGAAGGGATGTGCAGAACATTCTGCACCCATGTGGCCAAGCATAACAGTCCTCTAGGGTCTCAGGTGATGGTGAACAGTTGGGGCAAGAGCAAGTAATGGGAGCAAAGATGGGAAGATGCAATACGTGAGGAGAAAAACTTCGAGAAATCAGAGGAAGGGTATTTAACACAAAGGGGAACCTTGGGCACAGGCTAACAGCTGAATGGAGCCCGATATGTCAGCCATTAGAGGACACCACTAAAGTGAAAACCGATAGCTTTCCTTTGTAATCAGTGTCTAGGATGAAGCCGAAACAAGTCAGGCATGGTATCCTACTGGGAACTCCTCCATTGGGCATCTATAGGCAGGGGGATGGTCCACTAACCAGCACAATATTTTGAAGTGGTTGATTTCATTCCTTATGATCTTGACCTGGATTCTGTCTTTCCAAACCAAGTGAAATCATGATATCTCACCCAGTTGGTAAAATAGAGATGAGGTTCTTCTATTGTGACACAGATCAGTAACAGTCACCTGGGATGATTCTGTGTTTGGATATGGTTTATGCCCACTAAATCTCATCTTGAAATTGGACTGCCACCATAGTGATGTTCAAAGTTGGGGCCTTTGGGAAGTGAGTAGGTCCTGGGGACATCATCCTTAGGAATGTATTAGTGTCATTCTCAAGATACTGGGCTAGTTATCTCAAGAACAGATTATTCTCTAGTAAGCCTCTCTTAGCATTTTAGACTGCCTTGCACATGTATGTACTCTTCTGCTCAGACACGCTTCTCTTCTGCTTTTTTACTATGAAAGGAAAAACACATCGCTCTCACCAGAAGTCAGATGCCAGTACCTTTCTGGCCTCCAGAAATGAGCCAAAATAAGCCTTTTTTGTTTATAAGTTACCCAGTCTCATGTATTATGCTATAGAAGCAGAAGACAGATTGATTCAGATGGATAAGACAGTCTTCTCAATAGCTGGAACCCAGTAAAATCACAAATTTAAGAGCCTTCTTTTTCTTTTTGCTTCATGTACCATCAATCTTGGACCTCACCATTAACACTGAGATTGATGGAAAGAGCTCAAGTCACTCTAAAGTGCATTAGTGCAAACTTGTCACCCAGATGTCCATGTAAATTCCTACAAACATAGCAATTTATTTTTGATATTTTTTTCCAAGCAAGTCAGCCTCACTCAGGATAATATTTAATAATGTATTACAAATACTGTTACTAATCTTAGTGAAAATAAAGAGACCCTTCTTAGAAAAACAAATAGACTTTGATTTATAAGGCAATCCTTTCACTTCCTCCTTACTGTTTTGATTATCACTTGAAAGATTTATCTTATTCTCCTTTTGTTTAAATTTGGAAACTGGAATTGTAAAGAGCAGCTGATCTACTACATATTCCAGATTTTAGTTTCAGCCTCAGGTTAACTCATCAGAAAAAAAAAAAAAAAAAAAACCTAGCAGGTTTCCTTTCTCATGAAAATACAGAAATAAAGATGCACTTGCAAATACAACATGGATCAAGGTCACTTGTGGTATTCGTGAATCTGGTTACTCTTGGGAAAAAGGCTAAAAGCATTGCCTACATTTTACACATGGAAAAAAAGTAACAGGCTGCATCTTGCTCTCGCAAAGCCTGTGGCAGAGCCAGAAATAGAACCTCTGGGGATGTGTGCTCCTCTTTTGATGTAGAACAGCACTCAGCTCCAGTGGTCTCATTTAAATCATGTTATAAAAGAATCAGGCCTAACTTCACTTAATTTCTTTAACAAAATTAAGTAGTTTGTTTTAGTTGTACTTTCCTCGTGCTTGTCCTCCTGACGAATCAAAAATGATTCATATGGTGACTTCATTGAATATATTGGATGCTAAGCACAATGTATATGCTATAATCATTTTAAGGAATATTTTTTAAGAAAAAGCAATGCTGGCCTGGAAGAGAAACTCTGTAGTGGAGTAATTGCCTACCATGTGTGAGGCCCTGAGTATGATCCCTAGCACAACACACACACACACACACACACACACACACACACACACACACAGAGGCAATTTTGTTGCTGTTTCTTTTTTGAGACAAGGTCTTGGTATTTAGTTCAGGCAGATCTTGATCTCATGATACAACCAAGGCTGGCCTCAAAATTATGCCAATCCTCCTGCCTTGGCCTTCTGAGTGCTAGGACTACAGATGTGCACTCCACATTCGATGAAATAGCAGTATTTAAAACCTACTATACCACTTCAGAATGTGACAAGGCTGATATGGCATGTGTTCAAAGTGGGGGATGTACATGGAAGAAGATGAACGGAAGTGAATTTTTACTGTAATAAATTTTTAAATGAAAAAAAAAAAAACCCTAGTATAAGTAAATGCTTTGAAAGAGGAAGTTCATGGTAAATTCTATTCCATAATTACTTTCAAGGGAAAACACCTCAAAGTTACAGAAATTTGAGAAGTCCATGTAGCTGTCCTGTGTCAACCATCTCACCAAGGGAGACATCCCAAATCTGTGCTTGTGGACATAAGTGTGAAATGTTAGGGTGGAACTGGAGTCACTCGCTGCCACATTGGTTGTGCTTAAACTTCGTCGTGCGCTCAGTAGCCACCTCCTCTACAGCTCTCACCCACAGCTCTCATGAATATCAGCAATGTGTGCATTCTCAGGCGTCACATAACAAATTTAACGATAGCCACCAGGTAGAGTAGCTGGAGGGTACAGCTGGAGATCTTCTATACAGAGCACCTAAAGGGGGGCGCGGGATGTAAAGGGTGCAAATAAAGCTTGGCTATTACTATCAGGCTTGTCCATGGATGCTGCTCTTGCAAGCAGCTCTTGACTAGCACATATTTATATTAATAACGTTATTAATAAGCATCATTTGGGACATTTTTAATGTGGTCTGTCAGCACTCAACATCTGCAGCCACCTCCACCTGCATCCCAGTTTGTCATGCACTATCCTGTACTCTGCCTGCCCTGCATGAGGCACCTGTGCAGAAGTCCCAGCAGCTGTCCTCTGCTTCCACAGAGAGCACAACTCCATATATGTCCTTCCCTCCACGTGGAACCAGACCCCAAGCTCCTCTCCTTGGCTTCATAGACTCGTCTTCAACGTTCTCCCTCATCAGGCTTTTTTTTTTTTTAAATCAACCTTTACACCTCCAATTTAGCTTTTTTTAAGCGATAGTTTTACATATTCTAAATGACCTTATATCTGTTATATCCACAAGATGGAAGTTCCACAAGGGCAAGGTTCACGTTTGGAATTTTGTCTGTTTACTCCTGGGTTTTTTATAGTGCTTTAGTATATGGTGGGTTCTCAGCACATGTTGATTCTAAAAACACATCACAACATGAGGCTTGTGCTTCCAAGGATTGGGCATGCCTTTTACTGTAGTACACAATTATTGTTTCCTCTCATTTACGACGTCACTCAACTACACTCTGAGAAGCATACACATTTTACTACTTAAAAATATGGGAGGGTGCATTTAATTGGCGGGGCAAGGGAGAGAGGAATAGAGGAGTGAATGAGATGAGCAGAGTGAGAGATGGTATGATCAGTGTGACATAGGTGGGACAGGCCCTGCAAGAGCACACATAAAGCATTCTCAGAGTATTACTTGCTTGTGTGGTTGAAAATTGCTTTATTGTTTTTCAGTTAATAAATGTGCTCACCAGACTGTTTTTGCTCAAAGTCATACACCTACAAAGGATGTAAAACGGTGTGTATAGAAACATTAATAAAGGATATTCTGAAGAGTGCTACTTCAAGAGGAGGATAAGGAGGCTAAGGAAGAGGAGGTAAGTCAATGTTATTAAGGGACAGTATGAATAGTGGTTAGAACCATGTCTGGACCCAGACAGATGAGCAAAGGACAGAGAGGAAGTCGGTGAAGAGATAGGAAACAAAAAAATATAGGAAGGGCTGAGACTCAGGGTGAAGTGGCTGATGGAGATAGGGCCCTTGCTGTGGGGGGAACAGTGGGAACAGCTAAGAAAGCATTGGGTCTGTTCAGAGGCTGGCATAAAAGGCTGTAGCCTTTCCTGTTTTGGAAACCAAAGGGCTCTAATACTACTCCACCCGCATTATTTAGGAGTCTTCTCATGTGTGACAGCCACCCAGGCTGTGATCCTTGCTCCTGAATCCTCGGGTGATGGCCTTTGTTCACTTCAGACTCTTTTCTGAATTATCAAATTCAAACCAAAATAGGTCGCTTCTCTGAGGCTCAGGGTGCCAAGTAGCTGTCACTCTTAGTAAAAAGCATTTTATGTATTTTCGTTCATTTCTGCGACACAATGCATTTTTCAAAGCAATTCAGCCACACCATTCACAATGGATTTTGTTTGCTTCTTAGCGTCAAAAGGTTATTTATTCATAGGAAAGGTGACTCACTGTTACTAGTTTTTCAAATTGCAATAAATGGTTATTTTTTTCCTCTTTAGCACTGATCACACTAAGACACATCATGATTTTTTTCCCCTATTACAATATCAGCCTAAGAAAGCCTTTGTTTCGTCCATTTAAAGTTTGGGAGTTTGCGGAGCACAAAGAAGGCACTCCATGAACCTTTGCTGATTACAAGTGAGGAAAAGTGTGGCAAGATGAGCAGTTCTGGATGCCAGCGGGTTGTGTGACTCAAAGCTACAGCCTAACACTCAGTGGGAGGGCGAGTGACCATAGGGCTTCTCCAGGACAGTACCCGAGGAAGGTGCTCTGTCCAGAGAGAATCAGATCCAGCACTGCCAGGGCCTGGTGGGAGGGAGGCTGTGGAATCTGTTCCCAGAAGGATGTTCCACAACACTTCGGGTCAGATCCCGCTACAGGCACACAGCAACCGGGAAGACTAAGGCCTAAATCAGCCAATAATCGGACCCGTCTCGCTTTTCTAAGAGCTCTTGGCGATTGGCTGTCGTCAAGGCGTGAACCCGCCTCCCCGGCAAACTCCGGCCCAGATTCTTCTCAGGAATTGGATACGCGTCCTAAAGCCCGCCTCCCCGCCGGCTCAGAATCTTCAGGATGATTGGTTGCCTCCCGCGTCCCACCTCCTCCCAGTCTTGCGGGAATTGGCTGGCCATGCCGCTCTGCTCCCGCCCAGTCGCCTAGAAGATTGGCTAACCGCCCTCCGCAGTCTTCTCGAGGATTGGCTGCCTGTCCCGCAGTCCTCCTACCTGCTCCTCTCCCGCGCAGAGGGTTCCGGGTGATTGGCTGGTCAACATGTAGCCCTTGATCTGCCGACCCAGCGGCGTTTGTGACCTGTTCAGTCGCAGGAGGAATGTCTGGCGCCCTGGCTCCGAAGTAGGGGGTTCTCGGTCACCATGTGGGTCCAGGTAGGAGATAGGCCTCCCCTTGACCCCTTGAGCTTCGCCCGGAGCTCTTCTGCTCCCTGCAGCCAGAACTCAGGGACAGCACAGCTTTTTTTTTCCTTTTTGGCGGAACTGGGGATTGAACTCAGGTCCCTGCGCTTGCCAGGCAAGCGCTTATTCTACTGAGTCATCTCCCCGGCCCCACAGCACAGCTCTTGACCGTCTGGGAGGCGGGCGCCAGGCCCGGTACCCGGGGCCGCGGGAGGCACAGGCACCGCTAAAGGCCACCGGAAGTTCTCCCGGGCAGGCCAGGAGCGGTGGCAAGCTTGCACTTTGATTCCACAGGGAAGATTCGACACTACTTGATAACGAATTCTGTTTTGGCCTCTCCAGCGGGTGCAAGGGCGGACCTTGGGCTCCTTTTGTGTCCAGCACACGCAGAGGTCAGCAGCCTGAGTTGTATGTGCAGGTATAGCACTGGTTTGGAGTGAAACAACATCATCCAGGTCATATGGTCAGTAGCTACAGGATTTCCAAGCACCTGGTTTATACAGAGCCTGAAACTGGCTCTTTATTATTTATCAGCCACTTGAAAATGTCACAACCCCTGTTTCTGATGATACTCAGAAAATAAAGGTAAAACAGTAAACAATCTGAGTTCTTCAAGATGATGACTCTGACTCACGGTGCCTCATCGCATCTCCTTACAGCTCCATCTATGTCTACTGCGCAGCAACCTCCTCCATCAAGGGGGGAAAAAGTAACAAACTCTCTCCACAAGTAGCCAAAAGCTGACCTAATTGCACAACCCGTAGCATGTAGAGTTACAGAAACACCAAAGGATTTCCTCCCTGAGGTGGGAACTCCCACAGAATTTTGAACATTTCCTTGATGATAGTCATTGAACCCATTTCATTGTCAAGTAGTCTTTGCTCAAAGTTAAGGGTGTATATCTTGGTTCGACTCTCCAAATTAAAATGTTTTCTGGGAATTATTTCCCTGAGTGATTAGTCTTAGTTCCCAGAAGGCATATGTTTTGCGATCAAAGAACAGATGCATAATGATGTACTGTTTAGTGCTGCCATGAGATATGACCTAAAAACTATTTTCTAACTTGCACATTGCTGACAGTACAAACTAGGACCCAGTAGATAAATTTTCCAAGTTGAGACCTGTCAAGTACAATGAGAGGTGTATGAAATTTGTTCCAATGGACGTATATCAGCATTGATGAATCTATGGTTCCTTATTTTGGTCATCATCGGTTCAAACTACTTATTTGAGAAAAGCGTATTCAGTTTGCCTATGAGTTTTGGTGTGTTACCACAGGTTTGGGCTAGTTTCATGTGTATCAGGGTAAAAACCCAAATAACTAAACATGAGAAATACAAAGTCGATGCATCATTTATCCTTCATTTGGGCCTGGGATATAGCTTAGTGGCACAAGTGCCAGCCTGGCAAGCGTAAGGTCCTGAGTTTGATTTCTGTATGCCCCCCCCCCAAAAAAAATAGTTCTATCCTTCAGTCAAGGCACCTAAAGCCTATCTCTCCACCAGCTCAGAATCTTCAGGATGATTGGTTGAAAAATTGCTTTATTGTTTTTCAGTTAATGAATGTGCTCACCATACTGTGATGCAGATACCTTTCAATACCATTTTATTATTGAGTAACTTTTTCACCAATGTTGAACTGCTTGGTAAGTTCAGTTCAGTGGGACATCAAACAACAGATATGAGAAAGGATTGCACTGACAAGTTCCAGTGGAATCAAATGTAGCTCTAAAGTAGAAAGAGGCATTTGATTATTGTTATGGTTTGTGTCTAGGTGTACCCCCAAAGCCTCACGCAGTCATGAGGCAGCTTCTACAGTTTGTGATTAATTCATGATCCAATGATAGAATTGTGGGTGTGAGTGCTATACCTGTCCTGGGGTGGGTAATCTGAGAGGAATGAGTCTCCCTAGCTGCCATAGCTGCTGCTCCTCCCTTTGCTGTTTGTTGTTTTTTCTGCTGCCATGAACAGCTGCTCTCTGCCTTGTGCCACTCTGCCTTGGAGCCAGCAGTGTATGGACTATACCACTAACCATGAGTTAAACCTTTCCTTCCTTCAGTCTGGGTGTTGGGTATTTTGTCCCAGAAACGAGGAAAAAGTAACTCAGTCAATTATGGAACTGATGTCATAGGCAGTATTGCCTGCAGATGGAATAATGCCAGTATTGTCACTGTTGTTTCATATGGTCTTGGTCTTGATCCCATGTCTTGTCAATTGTTATTCCCAGAAACTAAAAAAGATCCAAGTATGTAGCTAAACATGACCATAGTATATAACAAGTTCGTGGGAGGCATAGACAGAGCTGATGAAAACATTGATAAGTATTGGGCATCGACCTGTGGAAAGAAGTGGTATTCAAGTCCTCTTTTGTTCTGTTTTAAATTGATCTTACAAAATGCTTGGCAACTGCATAAAGTACATGATGAAAATCCAATAAATTTTATGGGGCTTTCATCAGTAGGCCATTATCTGGAGATCCATGTTCATCCTCCAAACCTGGCCTAAAAGGAGTCAATGAAGTATAACATTGACTCATTTGGTGGCATAAATCATGTGATTGTGAAATAGGGAAGCAAATACAAGGTGCTGGATGTCATAAGAACATCACTTTTCAGCGTAAAAAATGTGTTATTGCCTTTCATGTGAAGTGTTCTGTTGAATATCATCACAGTGACCACAACCTGAGCCGAGAAGCAGTTCCTGAGATAAGCACTTTGTATAAGGTAGTGGTTTTGCCCAGTGGATCATTTCTGGAATTCCACATAAAAATAAAAGATAATAAATGTATTTCCTCTTAAAATTCTTGTTCCTTATTTTCTAGGTACGATGAATTTCATGGAAAAATTTAAAAAATTACACTCTTGGGCATAAATAAGCTAATACAAAAGAATAAGGAAGCCTCCATATTACCCAGAGAAGAGATAGTAAAATTCCTCTTTGAATCGTGTCTAAAGTCACAACTGAACCAGAAAAAATTTCATTGCATTTTAAGCACTTTTGTCAAGTTTTTACTTCAAGTATAAGTGATAATTCAAACTTATCCTTGTGGAGCTGATGACTTAGGCAAGCACAGGGACCGTGGTTTGATCCCCGGTACCACATGCCACGCCAGTCCCAACCCCAGGGCAGGCTGAGCTGGCCACAGAGACGTAGTGTAGTGGCGTATGCCTGCAATCCCAGTGCTAGGGAGGCTGAAAGCAGAAAGATCACCATGAGTCTGAGCTGTGTAGTGAGACTCTACAATAATCAAATGCATTTAAAAAAAAAAAAGTTTAAACTTATCCTTGGACTTAATGGTATTTGAATCATGTTGCTGGTATTTAACACTGAAATTTTTAACAACCTACCAGAACATTGCAAAAAAAAACCTATGTTCTTATATCTCTGTTACTCCGAGAACATCTGAAGACACAGGAAAGGACAACTGGAAAGATTTTTGTTTTTGTTTTTGTATTAAGGCTGGGGTTATAAAGGTGACTAGAGCCAAACTCCAGTGTGTACAAGCAACAAAAATATCTGGATACTCAGACTCACCCCCAAAATACCTGGAATCAATATTGTTCATTTTTTCATAGACAATAATTATGCAAACATTTAGTGGATGTCTGGTTATTATGGTCAGTGGATTCTGATGAGTAGGGAATCTAATATAAGGATACTGTTCATGTTTAGTTTTTATAGGCTGTTCCAGGTACACACACAGGGAGACTTTACCTCCTTTGAAGCACTGACATTAGCAATCCCCCCACCCCTTCACACATCTGCTCATAATTTACCTAGTTTTGACAAACCTTCTACCAAAGTTTGCATGAAAACAGTAGAATAACTGGACATTCTAGAATAATCTTTTTTCTCTCAAATCCCAAAGCATATAGCTCATTAATTGGACACTCTAGTATTAAAGATCTGTTCCAGGGCTTATGCAGCAGCCATTGTTGCCCTCAAATTGACACAGACATTATCCTTACACTAGGGTTTCATATTCACCTTGCATTTTCCATGTTGTGTCAGTTCTTACAAGCCCTTACGATAGCATCTCCACTCAGTGACAAACCAAGTCCATCATACTATACTGTAATGTTCTAAACCTGGTTATGCTGTTACTGTTCCCTGACGATAGAGAATTATTTTCCATTCCACATGATGAGAGATGGTTTCTGACCACATAAGGACCTCATAGACATTCCCTTGAGCAATCCAGTATTAGTCTGTTCTATCTTAGCTCTTTAAAAACAGATTCTCACAGAAGTATTAAAACTGGCTTTCTGTATGTGAGCTTGTGTATTGGTGAAGCAGGAAACTCCCACTAATTGCACTGACTAGACGCACTTTGGCATCTGCATGACACACTTGCAGTAGAGAAGGCCCCCAGATTCTTGAACTCTGCAGGTACTTATCACCCGTGGGCCTAAGATTCTACATTTCAGGGTATCTGTCTTCCTACAAAAATTAGTATTCGCCAGTGTTTACTGAGGAAACTGGTACAGAATCTTTATGAAATGACATGATGGCAAAGCTCCTAAATGGGCAGCTGAAAATGGGCTTCTGAGATCCCAATTAGATGAAACCACAAAGAAGACACAGAAGAAACTGGGTGGGGAGACTCTACAGTTTATTAAGATTACAGATCTTACAGCTATAAGTCATGCATGCCAGGAGAGGTCTTGTGGGAAAGATGAGTGTTACCAGAAGCTAGAAAACCAGAGTAATGGAAAAATTTAGAATTGGCTAGTTGGAATAATTCCAGAAGTCTTGTAGTATAGGAGAGGTCCTTCGTTGCCTAGAGCCTAGCCCTGGGATAATTACAGCATAGTAAAATATAATGAATCCTAGCATGTAGGGGCCCAATAAAGGAGGTATGGATCTAAATTGGTTTGCATATAACAATCATGATCTTTCTGGGCCTCTGTTGTGCTTAAGAATTGGCTTGCTCAAGGATGACCAGTCTGTGTTAGCCAAGAAAGTTTTTAAAGTGTCAAAACATTCTAATATACAGAAAATTCCCACATAGGGATTATTTTAATTGGAACCAATGTGTTAGTATTTCAATACAATAATCCTCTGTATATAACTATTATTCTTAATACAAAGAGTGAACAATGAAATATACTGAAGCTTTGTGTACAAGTAGTGTTTATTCTTGTAACTATTCTGAACACAGCAATATAAATGACTATTTGAATACAGATTATTACACTTTTGCTTGGAAGTAGTGAGTCCACAGTGGAATATAATAACAAGTTATACACAAGAATTCTTATGCTTTTTTTTTTTTTCTGGAAGGGTCTACAGGGTATTCAAGGTCTCACTACTAGATTGGACTCATAGTGATCTGCCTGTGTACAACCTCCCAAGAGCTGGGATTATAGGCATGCGCCACCACACCCAATCTCAATTGCCATCTCAGCATGCCTGGGAGGCGGGGCTGGCACAGCAGGCCTGGGAATCAATCCCCTGGCCCCTGCACCTGCTTGCAGGCGCTTTAATCCACTGAGCTATTTGGCTGGCCCTTTTATGTTTATACTGAGCACCAAATATAAATAGAATACCATGACCCATTGTATACACATAGTTACACAATTGGGCTTGAATTTGTGATCTTCCTACCTCCCAGAGTGTGCATAGAGTGTACATGGGGTTTTTGGGGAGGGAGAGAACCAGGACTCAAACTCACAACCTTGTGTCTCCCAGGCGGGTGCTGTGCCACTGAGCTATATCCCCAAACATGTATTTTTATACTGGGAACAAATGACTGGGAAATATAATACTAGTTCAATATAAGGATTGTTATTCTCATAATCAGAGTCAGCTATACAATCTGTCCCAGTTATATGCAAAGATTTTATACTTAGAAACAATGAGTGAACGACATAGTACTATGACTGGTTATATACAAGAAGTATACTTGGAACATGTCTTCAAATGCTGCAAAAAGTTTGGGCTTTTCTGGTTAGCACTTACCATCTTTTCAACCAGGTGGTCGGTAAACATCTAGTTTTTTTAAAGGAAATATGCGGTTGTCACCTCTTTGAGAGACATCTGACAAGGTACTGCAAACCATCTATACTGCCATTAAAAAATTTCTGGCTTCATATGAACTATCTCAAGCTAGATCTAAATCATCATATGATGAGTGGTAGGTCACTCCTATGACCTACTGTAACTGATAATTTCTAGAACCATCCCAGAGGCACGAGAAGCAGATGACATCATGAAATAGAAAGTTTTATATGTCATCTTGACCCAAGAACCTCATCTATCTGAAACTTCTTTTTTTTTCCTTTTTGAGACAGGGTCTCACTGTGCAGTTCAGGCTGGCCTTCAGCTCACTGTGTAGCCCAGGCTGTTCTCAAACTCAGAATGATCCTCCTGCCTCAGCATCCCGAGTGCCAGGATCACAGGCATGCACCACCATGCCTGGCCTACCTTAGGTATTTTAACAAAGTTTTGTTTCTGTCAAGGCAAGTAGATGGTGGAACCATTCTGCACAGTGCATTTACGAAGGGACGATACCTCGGAGTGAGAGAAACACTTCCTCCCACGGTAAAGTGGTCTGGCACTGGGAAGCTACAGGAGAGCTGTGTTCCTTCTGTTCTGCACTCATCCTTGTGCTCATCTCTATTCTGTTTTCAAGATCTCTTAACTCCAGACCCTTAGCCCACAGCAGCACAGCCAGATCCTTGCTATGAAACCTCATGCCTATTTTCAGATGGGACAGTAAAGGGCTGACAACATATCAGCATGGCCTAAAGACTATTAGTTTGAGAACATCTGAACAAACAGCAGCTGCAGGGCGAAAAAAGCATTATCTAAACTTCCCTTTGATGAGCAGGATTAGTCTTTCTGAAAATTTAGCTTCACTAACAAGACTTCCAGGAAATCTGAAAGGGGGAGACCTCCAGACAAGCAACAGGACCTCCGGAGGAACTGAACTGCATAAATAAGCCTTATCGGAGTCACCCATTCTTTTCCTCTGAGACCTTAACAGATGTCCACACCCCCTGGCTGTTCAGAAAGCTACTCTTATAAAGTGTTCTTTCATACATGTGATAATAAACATATTTCTCACAAATTTGTTAATTTATTTTCAGGACCCAAGCCACTGAAATTTAGATTGGTAAAAAAATGTTCTCAGAAATATGGTCTAGTTATTTTTCTGTCTAGACAAGATCGTGTGGTAATACATAAGAGAACTTGGAAATCCTGGTTTTGTCTGAAGGTGGGAGAATCTAAGGTAGGTCTACACATAAGGCTTTCTCCTTTGGAATTTGTCTCAATTAATAAAGTGAGAAGTCATTCTGTGTGCATGAGAACTGAAACTTTTTGATTTCCTTCAGGGAGAATGTTGGAAACCTTTGAGCTTTGATCTGTGTTTTCTTTACTTGGTGTGGACATTTGAATCTTGTTGGGTGTTTGTCTGGTATAATGATAGCCATCTCACCACCATAAGCAACAGGTGGCAATGGGACTGCACAGTGCATTTACGAAATGGGACAATGGAGAGGAAGCATTTATTGTTCTGAGCATTTAATTCTAGTTGGTGTTGTGGGAAACTCATGAAAAGGGTGTGTGTGTGTGTGTGTGTGTGTGTGTGTGTGTGTGTGTGTTTGCAAGTAAAACTGAGAAGATATGGCAGAATTTAATGAAAGTGATTCCATGTAAAAGGTATAGGCAGCGAAATGCCCACCTCCCTTTTGAAGGTAGGATATAAACTAATAGCAAATTGATGATTTGTCAACAAAAATTATTTCAATATATATAAAAACAGTACTCTGGGTACAGCCTGAAAGATAGTTTTTTATTCATTCCAATGGTGATATTGAAAGAAGATAACATTCAACTGTTCTAGCAATATGGGTCTTAAAAACAAGCTCATTTGGCTGAAAATTATAGCCTATATATAAAGCACATATAAAACCCTTATATTTTGAGGGCTGGGGAGACAGCTCAGTAAAATAAGTGCTTGCCTGGCAAGCACAGGGTCCTGAGTTCAATCCCTGGTACTGAAGGAAAAAAAAAAGAAACCCTTGTATTTTTTAAACCCTTGTATTAAAACTTGAAAATCCACTGAAAAATGATACAACTATTTAGCATTATTTATGGTACCTATTTAGCCTTTTTTCATCAATATCAAGTGCTAGTAAAGTGCAGAGAGAAAATGTGCAATGAAGGTAGGGCTGGCCAAATAGCTCAGCAGATAAAAGCACCTGCAAGCAGGCACAGGAACTGGAGGTTCAATCCCCGGGCCTGCCATGCTGGCCCTGCCCCCTGGGTCCACTGAGACTAATTGAGACTGAGTATGGTGGTGTGCGCCTGTAATCCCAGCTCTTGGGAGGCTGTAAACAGGCAGATCACTATGAATCTGATCTAGTAGTGAGACCCTGAACACCTTAAAATACAAAAAAGAAAAAAAAGAAATGAAGGTTAAAGGATGCTTCAAATGGAGCTCAGAATATGTTGATGAAAATTCATTAGGAAGCTCAAAGGCCAACAGATCCTTTTATGTTTTATTTCCTTCTACATTTATTAATTAGAATTCTACCTATAATCAATGTTATCCAATAGCCTGTGTCAGTATGAACTTATGGCTATACACTTTATTCTTTGAATTGTAATGTAATACTTTTCTTTTTTTTTTTTTCCGGAACTGGGGATTGAACTCAGGTCCTTGCGCTTGCCAGGCCAAGTGCTTATTCCACTGAGCTATCTCCCCGGCCCCAAATGTAATACTTTTCTACTGCTGTCCAAATTGTCCTAGCTTTGGCATATAAGAACCCTTTGAACTTGATTTTTGATCTTTGTTTTTTGTTTTGACCTTCCCTCATCCTTCGCTTGCTTTGAATCTGTAGCACTTCCTCACCGTCTTGTGCATGTGGTCCACGCTCAGCGGTCTCTTATTTGTTCTAACAAGCACTAGAACCAATGATTTTTCCATGGACCCACATGTACTTGTGTTGAGGAATGAATTTTTATTTTTCCCTCCATGGTAATGAGATTTAACCCAGGAGCATTTCACCACTGAGCTGCACCCCAGCCCACTTACCATTTACTTTATTATCTGTTCATTTATTTGTCTCTTATCCACAGAACAAATTTCCCAGCCTAGACTTGAGCTCTCAGTCCTTCTGGCTCACTCAACCTCTCTGAATGTTAGAGTTACAGACATGTGCCACCACATTTGGCTAAGAAATTGTTTTAGAAAATGAGATCTGGGTATGCAATGTCTCACTATTACTGCTACTAGCATGTCATTGCCAACTTATTAGACAAAGCTAGGCAATAGTACATATATTAATCAATATATACCAGATGTACTATATATCTAGAGTTAGTTTTTTTCTTTTAAAGTGAGTTTCTGTACTCTTACGTCACCACTACAGGGCTCATTCTCATCTTAACCCTTTCTTACTTAGAAGCTTTTTCCCAACAATGAAAATCCTGCACCCTACTATCTATGGTTTTCTTTCTTTCTTTCTTTCTTTCTTTCTTTCTTTCTTTCTTTCTTTCTTTCTTTCTTTCTGTTTCTTTTCTTTTTTCTGGCAGAGTCTACAGAGTGTTCAGAGTATCATTACATAGATCAGACTCATAGTGATTCTCCTATATATAGCCTTTCAAGTGCTGGGATTACAGGCATGTGCCACCACGCCCAGTCTCTATTGCCCTCTCAGTGCCCTGGCACTGCACAACCTGGGATGGAACCCCAGCCACTGCACTCTGTCTAAGCAGGTGCTTTAGTTGGCTGAGCTACCTGGCCGGCCCTTACAGTTTTATTTCTTTGTTAAACTGTATTTTGGTAGTTGGCTAAAGTACGGATGGCTAACCAGTATCCCATAAGAATCAAATTTTCCAACCAGAATATAGTATTTACCTTTGTATCTTTAGTTTTATAGGATCCATACAAAACATTGTTTTCAAAAATTAAGTCAGAAAGGGAGGAGGGTGTAAAAAAAAAAAATTAAGTCAGGAACTAGGGGTACAAGCTCAGTAATAGAGCACTTGCCTAGCATACGCAAAGCCTTGAATTCAATCTCTAGCATTACAAAAAAGTAGAAAATTCAGTCAATTTCCGAGAGAGAGAGACAGAGAGACTCTGTGTGTGTGTGTGTGTGTGTGTGTGTGTGTGTAATCACTTCTTTAAAAGTTGATCCATTGCAAGGGGCCAGGGAAATAGCTCAGTAGCATAAATGCCTTCCTGGCAGGTAGGTATGGGGTCCTGAGTTTGATTCCCCCCAGTACAAAAAAAAAAAAAAAAAGGTTGATCCGTTGTTATTGAAGTTTAGAGAATCTACATTCAAAATGGAAACAAACAAAAAAAAAAATCCACTTAAGTCACTTTAATTGAGAAAGGTTCTTCATTCAATTTAAAGTTACACAGATGGAGACTGGAAAATACTTTTTATTCTT
>NW_004524595.1:18103522-18114720 GCF_000260255.1 Octodon degus | reverse complement strand
AGGGCTCATTTGGCCCGGGAGGATAGCTTAGTAGAATAAGCACTTGCCTGGAAAGCACAAGGTCTTGAGTTTAATCCCTGGTATGACAAAAAAAAGGGCTCAGCATCTCCCAGAGATAAATGGTTAAATGAACACAATTATAAGTGATTACTTAATATTTCTATATATTAATGCATCTTTTTAAAATACAAAATTGGCAATGCCATATATACTGTCAGAAACCTGTTTTACCCAATAGAGTATAGTGGATTACTTTATATACATCAATAAATTCATGGCAACACCATGATCTCATTGATATAAAACCTTTTTCCCATCTCTCATGTAACCTTCTTTGACGCTTCCTCTCCCTCTTCCTTATTCCTTTTCTCTTATCTAATAATAGTCCCCCTTCTATGTTCATGTTATCATTTTTGCACTCTGAAATTTAGCAAAAATGTAATACTTCTCTTTCTGAATTTGGCTTATTGTACTAAACATCATGATCATCAATTCAATCCAATTTCTTGCAAATGACATACTTTTGTTTGGGGTGAATAATATTCCATTGTGGAATATTTCAACTTTTAATATGCACCACAGTTTCTTTATCCATTCATCTGTTGATAGGCACCCAGGCTGGTTCCACATATTGGGATACTGTAAATTGTGCCGCAGTAAGCATGGGTGTGCAGGCATCTCTACAGTGTGCTGACCTTAATGTCTAGAGGTATATACCAAGAAATAGTACAGCTGGAACAAAAGGGGTTTCTTTGTTTTCTGAGCAACCTTTGCACTGACTTCCATAGTGGCAGTACCAATCTAATTTATTTATTTTTTCTGTATGTGGTACAGAATCTTACTACACACCTTGGACTCGTAGTGCTACTCCTATTTCAGCCTCCCCAGCACTGGGATCACAGGCATGTGCCACGACACCCAGTCTTGGTGGTAGGCTTGGAGCTCCCGGGGGAAGGGCCAGTGCGGCAAGTGGTCCTGGGATCTAAATGGGTCCTTGTGCTTGCCTTGGCCAGTGCTTAGACAGCAGAGCTATCTCATGGTATGGCAGTACCAATTTAATTACCACCAATAGTGTAGAAAGTTTTTTTTTTTCTTCCTGTATTCTCACCAACATTTATTATTTGTTGTGTTCCTGCTGGTAGCCATTCTGACTGTGGTGAGAAGGAATGTCAATGTAGTTTTTTATTTGCATTTATAATATATAAAAGATGTGAAACATTTTTTCATATACTTATTGGCCATGTGTATGTATTTTGAGAAGAATTTAATTCCTTTGCCCAAGTCCAGGGATATAGCTCAGCGGCAAAGTGCCTGCCTGGCAAGTGTAAGTTCAATTCCCAGAACCAAAAAGTAATAATAAAAATTGTTTCTCCTTTCATTTACCCACTTACTGATTTGGGTTTTTTTTTATTGTTATTGTTGTCTTCTTAGTTCTTTATTAATGTTCACCTAATTATAAATTAGAGATAAAGGATATGTAAAAGTCTCAAGCTTTAGAACTGTTTATGCACACAGCCATTCAATGCCTTTTCTATCTCATCAGTCTTATTCTTTTTTTTTTTCAGAACTGGGAATTGAACCCAGGCCCTTGCACTTGCCAGGCAAGTGCTTATTCTACTGAGCCATCTCCTTGGACTCTTATAGTCTCATTCTTAAGAATATGCTATATAGCTCTCTAGATAATCAATTCATTCCTCAAAACTCCAAGTAATAAAGCTACAAACCAGCACTGCAAACTATTTACAGTGTGGCAGGGAATATTTTAAACACTTTGCACTTGTAATTAATGTTAATGTATCCTATTACCCATTGTTCTTGCCATTAACTTCTTTTTATACCACTAACATTTTTTGTAAGCCAATTCCTTCAGACTTTGTAAGCATACCAATTGCATCATCTACAGATAATGTTGCTTTTCTCTCTTAATTACACAAGCATGGAATTTCCAAGGCAATTTTAAATATTACTTAAGAGATTTTAGTCCTTAAGTAAAAGAAAATGTGTACATAGCTAAATCTTGGAAACCATCCAAATGCCCATCAACTGAGAAATGGATAAAAAAAAATGTGGAATTTTTGTACAGTGGAGTATTACTCAGCTATAAAAAGATAAATTCAAGGCTTTTATAGGTAAATGGATACAACTAGAGACCATACTCACAAGTGAAATAAATCAGACCCGCATGTACAAGCATCATATTGTTTCACTAGCGTAAGAACCTGAAAGAGTAAATAAAATCTGAAACATACAATAGATACTGTGAAAAGGGAAGAATCTGTTCAAAGGGAGGGAACAAGTGGGATGAGGAAGAGGACAGGAGGAGGAGAGGGAGGAAGAGATGTACTTACGTGTATATATACAGGATGCCTTGGATAATCATTATGCTGCTTTCTGCTGGTCAACACGGGGGCAGTTGATGCTTAATTTTTTTCTTGTCCTTTTTAATTCCATATATATATATATATATATATATATATAGTATTTAGTACAGGGTCTACAGAGTCTCAGTACACAGATCAGACTCATAGTGATCCTTCTGTTTTCAGCCTCCCGAGTGCTGGGATTACAGGCGTGTGCCACCAAGTCCAGTCTCAATCGCGGTCTCAGCACACCCTGGGGGCGTTGAGAACCCCAGTCCCTGCATTTGCCTAAGCAGGCACTTTAGTCCACTGAGCTGTCTGGCCGGCCCATAATTCCTTATAATTTTTTAAGACTAATATCTGGTAATCCGAGTAACTAATTTGAAGACAACATTATGCAATACAGCAACCATTGTTGAATTCCTATCGTTCTGGTTTTTTGTTTGGTGAAGTTCTGTATCATTTCTATTTTTTGTTTTACTATTTTGTATTCTCTTCAGATAATAAAAAAAATTTTAAAGAAAATATTTAGAGTTTCATGATTAATGACCTTTTGCATATTTAAATATACTGTATATATCAAGATTTATCTTGACTCTGAAAGAAACAAACATTTTTCTTAATGTTAGGCAGATTTTTCTCCCTTTTTTTTAAACTAAGTGTTTTGGTGGAAGATCTTAAATATTAATTTAATTCAGATAGGTTTGAAGGTATGGGAAATCAATGTGTGATTTAGAGACTGTACAAAAAGGTAACAAACCTTGAATGAAATGGTATTTACAAGGTATTGCCTAGGGCACTAATTCTCAAATTTGACTGCACACGGCAATCTCCTACTAAGATTAACAAACAGTACTGACGCCAGGGTACTCTGATGTATGGTAATTGGTCTGGAGTGTAGCAAGCAAACTGGGAACCTCTTTGTAAAACCGCAGGTAATTCTAATGCATGGCCGCTTTTTATAGGCACTAATTTAGGAAAGACTTTAGACCTATTTCCAAAAGTTTGTATAATTAGCTAATAGAATGCACTTAATGCTAATGGGCATCCCAGCATTATTCATAATAAACAAAAGGAGGAAACAAACCCCAATGGCTATCAATATATGAACGGATAAGCAAAATGTGATGGAATGCAAGATTATTCAGCCTTAAAAGAAATGGTATTTCCCTGGGACCCGCCAACATTGGTCGCGTTCCTACCAAGACAGTGAAGAAGGCGGCCCGCGTCATTTAGAAGTACTCTGTGCGCCTGGGAAAGGACTTCCACACCAACACGCGCGTGTGCGAGGAAATCGCCGTCACCCCCAGCAAGACGCTCCATAACAAGAGAGCAGGCAGTCACACACCTGATGAAGCGGATACAGAGGGCCCCTGTGCGAGGTATTTCCATCAAGCTGCAGGAAGAGAGAGAAAGGAGAGATAATTACATCCCTGAGCTCTCAGCCTCGGATCAGGAAATCACTGAAGTAGATCCTGACACTAAGGAAATGCTGAAGCTTTTGGACTTGGGTAGCCTTTCCAACCTGCTGGTCATGCAGCCTGCCGTCGGGATGAATTTCAAAACACCACGTGGGGCTTTTTCAATCTTTTTGCTATGCTGTAAAGTCAATAAATTTGAGACATGGGCTGGTGAGATAGCTCAGTGGTCTGAAGTGCCTGCTTAGGCAAGCACTCAGGGACCGCAGTTCAATCCTCAGCACAACATGCCACGCCAGCCCCGCCCCCAGGGTGGACTGAGCCGGCCACCAAAAAATAAATAAATAAATAAATAAATAAATAAATAAATAAATTTGGAACGAGAGAGAGAGAAAGAAATGATATTCTGATGTAGGGATATAAAGAGATTTCAACAACATCACCATGAGTAAAATAAGCCAGACATAAAAAGATAAAGACTGATATGATTCCCCTCTTAGTCAAATTCATAGATAGGAAGGAGACTAGTTGGGAGAGAGGGAGTAGAAAGTTTTTGCTTAATGCAAACAGAGTTTTACTTTGAGATGATGAAAGAATTCTGAAAATGGACAGTGGCAGCGTCTGCACAACACTCAGTGCCAAGGACTCATACACCTAAAAATAAAAGGATGCCTTTTACATTACATGTATTTTAACACAAGAAGATAAACAAAAAATGTCCTGAGTGGGCTACAAACGTCCTTTCCCAGCTAGGCTTAAAGTGTTAATGTGGAGGAGTAGAACAGTAGTGGCGAGCTGCTTTTCCTCTTACAAGTTTCAAGGAAGGCTGCACATACCTCACACACTGTGCTCACGACTGTGAGCCATGTAGCACCCTCATACAGGCACAGACAAGCAGGGCACGAGGCTGAAATCTGCGGTGCACTGCTGTGAAGGCCGTTGTGTGGGGAGCCTTTGGCAGCAAAGATTAGAGGTGCGGCTACTCCCCACACACCTGGCCTCTGATGTGCACCTGCCTGGCCTGTGTATGTGCCCACTAAACAGCTAAATCATCAATGTCACTGCTTAGTAAGTGACACAGTCCACAAGAGAGGTATGATTTTCATCTGACTTGATAATGTTTCTGGTGTTTCTAAGAGAAAGATGAACTGGAGCATCCCTTTGGTATCAATTTCCATGAGAAAATTGGGCTATTTATAAGCAGCCTTGACTGGTGAAAAGCCCTAGACCACAGTGTCAAAGGCCTTGAATTACTACAGCCCTCATACTCCGTTCTCGCAGTTAGGTGAACTTTCAGGTATTGATTGTCCTAAGCAAAAACAATTACATGATAAATTCATTTTTGATATGTACACTAAATATCGTTCAGAAGCCAAAACTCCAAAATTCGTAGAGTCCAAGGAACCTACCAGCATGTCTTGTTGGCAAGCAAGAGATGCTAGAACTGCACTGTTTGGACTTGAGCCCTTCAAACAAGGCTGGTGCCACTCCGTGAGCTAACTTCCTAAGCTATGGTAACAAATTAATATAAATATGGTGGCTTATAGCAATGTTTATTCTTTTCCAATTCTACAAGCCAGACGTTCCAAACAAGTTTCAGGAGGCCAATGTCACGGTGTCACCTGGGCTACTCCCTCTGGATAGTCTTCGGAGGTGACCCTGCCTTTCCCAGCTGCTAGAGATACATTCCATGCATTCCTTGGCTGAGCCTCTTCCTCCAAGCCAGCGTCCTTGCCTCTTGCTTTGCTCATCGCTTTGCTGCCTTCTTCTGTTCTACAGTCCAGTCTCCTTCTGACCTCCCCCTTGTAAGACGTGTGCAGCAAACCTGAGAGCTCAGCCAAGTAATCCAGTGCAATCTTCCAACTTGAGATACTCAGTTTAAGCATATCTGCACAATGCTTTTTACCATATAACATTTCAGGGATTAGACTGTGAACATATTTCGAGGCCATTATTTAGTCTACCACACCAAGAATTGAAATGTAATTAATACTATGGCTGGTGGCTGCTGTGTCTGTTTTCTTTTTGACTTTTATTAGTACCTGTGTGCAGTGCATGGTGATTACTTTCACTACAGCAGATTGCTAAATGTACGTACACATTTCAGCTCTCTTCCTTTCTTTTTTTTTCAGTTTAAGGATTTTATTTTACTGTTTCACATTATTTAAAACAAATTTTAGTGCAGATTATTGAAAATATGCTTTGTAGAAGGACCTCATTCTTTTTTTAAAGGAAGAAAGATTTATTTAGTTCACACTTTGTAGATGTTTCAGTCCATAATCTGCTACCTTCAAGTCAGCGTGGCTTCACAGAGGAGAGATATTCCTGTCAGGCAAAAGACAGTTGATGGCAGAAGGAGGAGGAGAGAGAGGAAAAGCCTTTCTCTGTCCCTAACATTGTATGCCTATTATCTGATCTAGGGAGGGTGTACAGCTCACATTCGTAATCCAGCATTTTACCATGAATAAATCAGCTCTCTTCCTTTCCTCCCTCTTCCACAACTCTTATTTTTCTAGCTTTAGAGTCATTTATTTATCTCATAAGACCATACAAAGCTAATCCTCATGTACACAAACTGAAACCAGGCTAATAATCTAAGGAACACACAAAACATGTGAGACTCTTATACTACTGTATTTGAGCAGGAATCTTTTCCTATGAAGTGACATATTCCACTGTGTCATTAAAAAAGTTTTCCAAAGCACTAGGCTTTGAGATAACATTTTCATTGCTAAAAGTGGCAAGTTCAAAAAAAAAAACTCTGGGTGTCTTAACTATCAATTAAGTCAGCAATAGACTGAATTTCATTTTTAAAGTTTCTATATGTAGTGAGTTTGAGGCTAGCCTGAACTATAAGACCTTGACTCAAAAAGTAGATAAATAAAATAGAACCATGCACTTAAAACTTTGCAAAGAGGATTGATTGATCTTAAGTGCTCTTGTCAACAATAATAATAAACAGGGGTAGAGGCAACTTTGTAGGGATTGAATATGTGTAAGGAATAGACTGAATGCATGGCTCAAAGGGTATGCACTTGTCAAGTTGTGTACAGTAAGCACAGTATATGCACATTGAGTGTGGAAGTTATATATACTTCAATAAAGTGATTTTCAATAAGCATTCCATGGGAGGGCTTCTGAGAAGATGATGGAGTGCTGAGCAGTGGAGAAAGCGCCTCCCTGAGATTTGGTGTTGAGAGGCTGGAATATAGCAATAGGAGGAAAAGAGGGTGGGAAGTTGGTCCACACGGCCCAGCAAAGATCTGAAGAGAAAATTGAAACCCACAGAAAGAGCAAAAAGAGAGATTTCAGTGCAGGGGGATGTCACAGGGCTCTCTCTGAGCTCTGACTCTTTGGCAGGGAGGGGTGGTTCCAACCTGCAGATGCACTGCGATTCCTGGAGATCCCAGAGGACTGCGTGGGGAAACACACCAGTGGATTGAAACAGCAGTGGATGCGGTGGATTACAGTGGCTGGTTGAGTATTCTGGGTTCAGACATCCCCCCAGGAGAAGACAGTGGCCATCTTGAAGAGAGGCCAACTGAGCTCAGAACTCAGAGCAGCCACCTGCTGGCTCCATATGGCTGGTATCAGAATCAGGTGAGGCAGAATTGAGTTCATGCTGGCAGTAAATCAAGGGGCCCAGTTTAAGTTGGCAGGGAGCTGAGTACAAGCCAGCAGGAGGTACACAGAGTGCTGTAGGCTGAACAAATTGGGTTCTAGTCTCACAGCAGAAGCCAGCCGGAACTTCAGTGGAACTAAACGTGCAGGCTTGCTGGGTTTATCCACTCCTGTGCTGCAAATCTATGGCAGGCTTGCTAGGATCAACACAGATCTGGACTCTGTCTGCCTACTTGTCAAGCAGTGACAGCAGAGACATGGACACTTTTTTCTTCTTGTTTTTTCCTTTTGTTTTTGTTTTTAGTTTTCCTTTTCTTGATTGTTTGTTAATATCGTTTCTAGTTTTTGTTGTTCATTTGTTCTGTTCTTGTTTTTATTTCTTCTCCCTCTTTCTCCTGTCTTCATAAATTTTCCAAAGTTCTCATAATCTTCCTTGGCCCTCCAGCCTTTCTTCTGATCTCTTCTCCTTCTCTTTCTCCTCCTTCTTCTTCTCCTTCTCCTCTTGTTTCTGCTCCTTCTCTGTCATCTTCTTGTTCTATTTCTCTATTTATTCCCCCATAAACCTTTTCAAATTTTCTCTACTGTGGATAAAAATTACCCTACTGAGGGCATGATTACTGTATACAATTGTGTAGTTCATTTTAGATTTTGCTATATAACCTCAAATATACTTCATACAATTCAAGGTGGCAAATTAATAGTTACATCAGTTTGTCATTTCCTAGCCTGTGTTTGATACTATTGTTATTGTTAATTGTACTACTATAGACAAGGTGACATAATTGTTCTAATCAGTTGTTCTTCCATCTGTACCAAGACTGACATTGCCAAAGGGTCATAAAAAACATTAGAGGCCAGTTCCACAGAACCAGGTGCTAGACCAAATAGGCAGCAACTTCTCATCCCCAGTAAACTGAAGAGCTAGAAACTTCCAACAGCTCAAAAATAAAAGGTCAGTTACACTTAGAAGACATCCCTGAGAAGTAGTCATTTTATATGGGTTCTAAAGACTACATATAAAGCTATGTTCCATGAGCAATTCACAAACATCAACCCAAGCTGAAACTAAAAAAAGTAAAGAAAGTGAGAAGACACAGAAGCAAGATACAACCCCAGACTTCCAATTCATCAAAAGCAACCCCAGGGGGAAACAAGGGGGAACAATTCAAAAGCCACCCACCAGGATTCTCTGAAGGTAGCAGTAGATGAAAGAGGCCCTAGAAAAAAATCAATTCAGAAGTAATTTCTCAGATAAGAACAGAGATGGTGACCACAATGCAAGACATGCTTAGCTACTCTAAAGAAGATACCAATTTAAAAAATAGAGAAACTTAGGAAATTGATTGAAATGATGAATGACCAAATAGGAAAGAAAGAAAAATCCATAAAACAGGTTTAAAGAGACATTCTAGAGATTAAAAGTTATATTGAAAGTATATGCAATAGAATAAGCCAATGCTAGGACAGAATCTCAGATATATAAGACAGGATTGCAATTAGAGATTATGAATAAAAGATTTCTTATAAATACCAAGGGAGGAGCCTGTCCATTAGCTCAGTTGTTTAAGTGCTTGCTTAAGCAAAGGCAGTCAGGCTCAGGAGATTGTGGTTCGATACCCAGATCCTCATGGCTTTCCAGACCGCCTTTAAGGCATCCTGAGGCAGCAAAAAAAAAAAAAAAAAACTTTTGGTCAGGGAGATGGCTCAGTGGAATATGCATTTCCCTGGCAAGCACAAGGGCCTGAGTTCAATCCCCGGCTCCAAAAAAAATTAAAACCAAGTGAGCATGAAAAATCACTCCAACAGCTGCTAGATGATACAAACAAGAATAATATAAGATTTGCTGGGAGTGGTGGCATATGCCCATAATCCCAGCACTTGTGAGGCTGAGACAGGAGGATTGCCACAAGTTCAAGGACAGCCTGGGGTACATAGTGAGTTTTAACTCTGGCCTTTAGGCCAGCCTGGAGCACAAGTAAAATCACTTCCCTGCTTAGGACTGGGTCAGGAAAGGACACAGTACACAGCCAAAATCAGGACAGAGAAAGGACATGTCAGACTCTGCACAAGCAGTGGGCCTCAAGAACCCTAGGGGCAGGCCAGGACTTCCTGTACACAGCTGTTGGTCCAGACTCTAGGGGCCAGGTTTCCTGTGCTCCTAGTCTCTGAGCTGCGAGCTCATAGCAGGGGTTGAGACTCAGGTCACTTGCTTAACCAATTAGAACCGATTCCTCCGTGTGATTGGCAGCCTTGGGAGGGGAAAGGTCAGAGCTCTGCTGGGCTTACCCTGACCTGGTCACTTGGTCCTGCTCCCCAAAGTCTTTCCTCGCTAGGATACCTGGAGTCCTGCACTGCATCTTGAGCAGTTACACACTGAGGGTCACCTCTCCTCAACCCCATACCTTCCTGGGGGTGTGACACCTGCACCTGCTTGTCCTCCTAGAGATCCCCCTTGGGAAAAGAGACTAATGACAATAAAGTGACCCAAGGGCCAGCCAGATAGCTCAACAGACTAAAGCGCCTGCTTAGGCAGAGCGCAGCAGCCAGGGTTCCATCGTGCCGTGCCAGCCCCGTCCTGGGGCACATTGAGATGGCGATTGAGAACTGGGTGTAAGTGGTGTGCACCTGTAATCCCAGTGCTTGGGAGGCTGAAAACAGGAGGATCGCTATAAATCCGATCTGTGTAGTGAAACCTTGTACACCCTGTACTAAATATACACGAAATAAAATAAAATAAAATAAAAACTACAGGTGGGTTTGGGGTCCTGTTAACACACCCTTTAATGCCTGCAGCACCTAGGGCACGTGCCATGCTTGTGGCAATGACTTCAGTTATTTCATTGGTGGGCATCTGGTATTCCCAATCCATTTCTAGTTCTTGCTTTCTCTGCTAATTTAATTTTAAGATAGTTCAAGTGGGATAAAGTCACAGCTAGATTTTCAAGTGTCTTCTCAATGCAAAACTGTTCTTAAAACAATGCTATTCATCACCCCCAGAGGTAATGTAGGTTTCTCCAGGAAAGGCATGCATCAATACATATGAAATTCTTGCACTTAATAATTTAAAATTTTCTCAAGTACAGTACTTAAACTTTTTTTTTTTAATGTAGTGGAGATTGAACCAAGGGCCTCCTGTACCAAAAGCCCCATCGAGGGTGTTAGTCTAACCCACACAGCAATATGGCACATGGATGCGAAATAACAAAGAGAGAAAGTTCTGTAAATGAGGAGCCCTGGCATGACCCAATGCTCTCTGCAGAACAAAGGGCCACAAGTCCATAAGCTCAAAGCTCAGGGAAGTGGGTAGGGGTTAAGGTGGAGTGCTATGGAAGAGAGACTGCAGGCATTGACTATAAGCAGGAAAAGGGAATTTTGTGGGTTTTTGTTTTGTTTTGGTTTTTGGAGGGGTTGTAAGGATTTGGCCTCTTTATGTTCTCCAGGAGAAAACAGTGAGATGATTTAGAAAATAAAAACAAGAGATAATAGCTGAGGTCAGGTGGAGCCCTGTTTGCCTGATGGGCAAAGGACCCAACAACAACAGAAGGGGCATTTATTTATACCATTGCAAAGTTAGTATTATGAAACACAAGGTTGCCTGGTGACTAATGGCTGAAATTGTCCAGGCAGGATGCTACCTCAAGATTGAGGTAGCTTGACTCCCTTAGGCACTGTGGCAATGTCCAGTGACCAATGTCCACTTCACATATGACTAATGTCCAACTTCAGCCACTCCCAACAGATTATTATTATTATTATCATTATTACTGTTAGTAAAGAGAAGATCTTACTACGCAGTTCA
>NW_004524595.1:18096161-18102596 GCF_000260255.1 Octodon degus | reverse complement strand
CTCTTGGAAGTGTGGAGAGGGTCATCCTAGACACAGCAGTGCCTGAACCTCTCCTCCAGACCCTGTAGAGCAGGGCAGCAGTGTCTGCAATTCAGACTGCTTTGTGCAGACAGGAGATGTTTGGAGAAGACAGAGGCACTGACCCTCTCTCCTGAGCAAATAAGGCTCCAAGTTCGTGCTGTGTAATCAGGCTATTTTAAACTATGAAACCTCCAGTAACTCTGAGCTAATAAACCTTTCCTTCCTTCATTTTTAGTGTCAGATATTTGTCCCAGCAACTAGAGAACTAAGACACCTTCCTTCTTTTCTGCTTTCTTTTATCCCATTTTTCTCTTTCCTTTCGAACAGTTTCTTCCCATTTCACAATATCTGTTGTACATCTGGATCTTATTTACTCTTTCAGCTTCTTTCATTAGGGAGACGATATGAAGTTTACACATATGACGCTGATTTATTTCACTTATGAATATGGTTTCAAGTTGCATCTATTTTCCTATAAATGTCTCAAATTTATACTTCTTTTTTGGCTTAGTAGTATTCCATTATATTAAAAAATATGTTACCTTTTTTATCCATTTCTCAATTGATGGGCATTTGGGTTGTTTCCAAGATTTAGCTGTCCACAAACTGCGCTGCTGTAAACATGGATGCACATATATCACTATGGTATGATGTTTATAATTCTTCTGGAAAGATAGCCAAAAGAGGAATACCTGGGTCAAATGGGACCTCTAGCCCCAGTTTTTTGAGAAATCACTATACTGATTTCCATATTGGTTGTACCTGTCTCCATTTGAAACAACAGTGGAGGTGGAGAAGAGTTCCTTTTTCCCCCCACACCCAACAGTTATTGGTTGATTTCTTGATGATATCCATTCTTACTGGAGTGAGATAGAATCTCAGTTTTGTTTTAATTTGCCTCTCTCAAATAACCCATGATGTTTGACATATTTTCATATTTTTTTCTATCTGTATTTCTTCATCTCAGAAGTGTGTGTTCATTTCACATATCCATATTTGGATTGGATCTTTGAATTTGAGGCATCTGATTTTTTCTTTTTAAATAAAATGTATTTAGTATAGGGTCTCACTACATAGATTGGATTCATAGTGATCCTCCTGTTTTCAGCCTCCCAAGAGCTGGGATTACAGGCATGTGCTACCATGCCAAGCCTCTGATTTTTTTTCAATTGTTTATATATTATAGATATAAGTTCTTTGTCTGAAGAACAGTTGGTTAATATTTTTTCCAACTCTGTGGGTTCTCTCTTTACTCTGCTGGTGATTTCTTTTGATGTGAAAAAGCTTTTTAATAAGATAAGATCCCAGTTGTTGCTTCTTTAGAGTGTTTTCCGTGCAGTTTGGGTTTTGTTCTTGAACTCTGTGCCTACCCTATGTCTTCAAGAATTCTACCTACTTTCTCTTCCAGTAGATTTAGTGTCTCTGTTTTAATATTTAGATCTTTGATCCATTTTTATGTTAGTTTAATGCATGATGTTAGACTTGGGTCTATAGTGAGTCAGTTTTTCCAGCATCATTTATTAAAGAGACTATCTTCATTCCAGTGAACATATTTGGCCCTTTTGTTAAAAATAAGGTAGATGAATGTGTTTGTAGTTGGGTCTACATCATCTAATCTGTGCCACTGCTCCTCAGGTTTGCTGGTCCTATGCTGATTTTTTTTTCAACAAATAATACACTGCATATATTCTTCTTAGTGGTTAATTGCTATACAAGATGCGGACTTGTGATCCTATTTACAAACACCATTAGAACAAATCATTCTATTCATTAAGAGAATGCAACTATATATCTATCTCAACCACTTTGAATACACAGATACAAAATGGACATTCATAGGTATACCCCATTTTTTCTAAGTTCTGTTATTGAATATTATAGGTGTGTAAACTCAGCAAAATATTCTATAAGAGTCCAGTAGCCCATAATAGCATTGGGTCTTCTATTTAACTGGCAATGTCAGAAATTATTGACCTGAGTCCCCCACAGCTCAACTTAACAGCATGGCTTTATTTCTTATATTTCGTCTTCATACTTTTCTACTGGATGGTTAAGACCAAGGTAAAGCAGGACCTATGCAACAAGAGTTGTAGCTTTTTGGTCTGAGAAGGTCAGTGAAATGCCCTCAGGATTTATCCTGAGATCCTGTACCTCAGATTGTAGAACCTTTGTCAGTGTCAGCCATGTGGATGAGTCACGGCCATTGCTTGGCCAACTATGCTGATTTTATCACAGTAATTTGTAGTATAATTTCAACATTGTGATGCCTACTGCCTTGCTTTTTTGTCCAGGCTTGTCTTTGCTATTGTATATCTCTTCTGCTTCCAGATGAATTTTAGGAATTTTTTTTTTCTTGTTCTGTGAGGTATTTTGATTGGGACTGCACTAAATCTGTATAACAATTTTGGGAGTACGGCCATTTCCACTATATTGGTCCTTCCTGTCTATAAATAAGGGATAGCTTTTCATTTTTTTATATCTTCTTCAATCTCCTTTTTCACAGTACTGTAATTTTGAATACTTAGAGCCTTTACTTTCTTTGTTAGATTGATTCCTAAGTATTTCACTTAATTGAATGCTATTGTGAAGGGTGTGGTTTCCCCAATTTCTCTCTGAGTTTGTTGTTTGTGTACAGAAATGTTATTGGTTTTTGAGGGGTGACTATCCACTATACAACTGAATTTGGTTATTAACTCCAGGAGTCTTTCGGTGCTGGGGTGGGGGGGTCTGTATAGAGTATCATATCATCTATGAATAATGATAACTTCTTCCTTTCCTATCCTTATTCTCTCTCTCTCTCTCTCTCTCTCTCTCTCTCTCTCTCTCTCTCTCTCCCCCTGAAGCAGGGTCTCACTATGCAGTTTGGGCTAGCCTTTGCTAACTTTTGTAGCCCCCAGTCTGATCTTGAACTCTCAGAGATCCTCCTGGCTCAATCTCCCAAGTGCTAGGATTACAGGCACATACGACCACACCTGCTTCTGGGGCTGCATGGTGGGTGCCCACATCAGGGCTGAGATAGTGCCCCAGGGATCTGGGGTGAGACCACATGGCATGTGGGGTTGGGGATTGAACTTGGGTCCTTGGGCTTGCCAGGTAGGTAATTATGCCTTTGAGCTCTCTCTCTGGTCCCTCATTTTTCTATCTTGTCTAATTGCTCTGGCTAATGTTTTCATCACTATGTTGAGTAAGAGTGACAATAGTGGACATCCTTGTTTTTTTCCTAATTTTAGAGTAAAAGCTTTG
This sequence comes from Octodon degus, assembly GCF_000260255.1. Lineage (NCBI taxonomy): Eukaryota > Metazoa > Chordata > Mammalia > Rodentia > Octodontidae > Octodon > Octodon degus. The sequence goes on along the minus strand of NW_004524595.1, from coordinate 18,099,332 downwards.
AGTTAGCAGGAACAACACAGCATGTGGGGCCAAAGATCAAACTGGGGATCTTGAGCTTACCAGGTAGGTGGCTTAGGTCTCTGAGTATCTCCCCAGCCCTAATGTCTTAACGTAGGATTGAAAAGTTCCTAAGAAAAGAAATATTACTAAAGCTATGGAAAATTAAAACCTTTGTGCACTGCTGGTAGAAAAGTAAAGGGGGGGCTGGGGAGATGGCTCAGTGGAATAAGTGCTTCCCTGGCAAGTGCAAGGACCTGAGTTCAATCCCCGGTTCTGCCAAAAAAAAAATCAATAAATAAAGTGGGCTGATGAGATCATGCTAGCCCCTCCCCCCAGGGCAGGATGAGCTGGCCAGAGTCTAGGCATAGTAGTACACACCTGTAATCCCAGTGCGCTGGTGATGCTGAAAGCAGGAGGATCACCATGAGCCCAAACTGCATAGCGAAACCCTGTAACAACCCAATACATTTAGAAAGAGAGAAAAAGAAAGAAAGAAAGAAAGAAAGAAAGAAAGAAAGAAAGAAAGAAAGAAAGATGGAAAGTAGTATTAGAACTATCATGTAATCCAATGATTTCACTTCTTAGTGTGTATCAAAAAATTGAAAGAAGGGACTCAACAAGTGCTTTTATGCCACATAAATAGTAACATTATTCAAAATATGCAAAAGAAGGACATGAGTCAAATGCCCACCAGCACATGAACAGGTAAACAAAATGTGCTACTGTACATACACATGTCAGAAGATTACTCAGTCTTAAACAGGAAGAAAGTTCTGACACTTGCTTCAACATTGATGTTCCTTAAAAACTATGGAGTGAAATAAGCCAGGAATAAAGGCAAGTGCTGAATGATCATAGTGATCTCTATGTCAGATCATAGAGGCTGATAGCAAAATAGTGGAGACCAGAGTCAGAGGGGGGCAATGAATTCTTACTTACATGCACAACATTTTTGTTTGGGATGATTTTTAAAAATCTAGAAGTGAATAATGGTGGTGGTAGTTACATAAAATTGTGAATGCACTTGCTGTTAAACAGTTGTACAGTTAATAGTTAAAAGGATAAATTTTATGTTCTGAATCTCTGCCACATACACACACAAACACACACACACACACACACACACACACACACACACACATTCATATACTCATCAGTAGATATATTCTGCCCAGCAAGATAGCTCAGCAGTCTAAAGTGCCTGCTTAGGCAAGCTTAGGCAAGTGTGCAGGGACCACAGTTCAATCCCTGACACCACACACTGTGCCAGCCCCACCCCCTAGGTTGGCTGAGCTGGCCACAAACAAATAAATAAATAAAAATAAAAATAAAAACAAAGAAAGAAAATCATGTCCAATCACGGGAATATTTTGTTTTCATTCTACCATTTGCACTATACAACCTTAATTTGTGGATATTTTTTCAAACTTTGATTTGTACAAATTGACATGGTTTAAAGGTTAGAAAGTGCTATTTTCAGGATGTATATGTTAAACATATTAAACATTATTTGCAGGATGAACTTGGAGAACAATATTAGTTAAAATTCCAGGGGCTGGCCAAATAGCTCAGCAGATTAAAAGCGCCTGCTTAGGCAGAGCGCAGGGGCCAGGAGTTCGATCCCCTGGCCTGCTGTGCTGGCCCTGACCCCAGGGTGCCCTGAGACTGAGACTGGGCATGGTGGCACACGCCTATAATCCCTGCGCTTTGAAGGCTGTAAACAGGAGGATCACTATGAGTCTGATCTACTCAGTGAGGCCCTGTAGACCCTGTAGATCCTGTCCTAAATTAAAAAAAAAAAAAAAAAAATTCCTGAGAACCCAACCATGTTATATTATAAAGATTGGAAATATCAAATGCATTTTCTTGTAATATATTTGGAACTAGACTATTTTGGTACCTTGGATTTGAGCTTCCCTATCAATCAATACCATTGGAGTAGGACTATTGTCAATATGTAGACTTATGCTTACTGATAAGGGAACAATTATTTCTAAAATAATACTGAATCCAGTATTATTTCATGCACAAAATACTGCCAGAAACCCATGTTACACTTACCACACTGAGGTTTTGGGTTTTTTTTTTAGAATCACCATCATTATTGAAAAGTAAATATGCTCTTAAGGTGTCAATATTAGTATTCTAATAAGCATGTGATTATATTCAGGTGGTGGTAGCTAGAAGCTCTTGATTCCATCGCATGCTTAGGTTTTCATGAATTTATTGGGAAAATGGGGCTTTTGTGGGGAAGGAACAGCATTTCCTGTACTCCCCAAGTTTCACTTTGGTAAACAGTGTCTTTCTAAGAAGAAAAAGTATGAAGAAGAAATTGAGGTGTGTACATATGTCAGGCGACCAGCACTGTGTTAGTGAATACTGTGGACCTTGCAGAAGGCGATCACTCTTCAATCTGAAGTAAGACACTAGCATTGGAAAAACCGTAATTTCAGACTAGCACATTCTAAATAGATAGGCAAGGCAAGGGACAGTGCACATGTTCTTGGAATATATTTTTGTTGTGTGAGGTTCTTTTAGGGTGCAGGGAGTAAGAGTGCCCACATATAATGAATGAACTTCAAGTATCACGGCCCTGCTTGCTTGACCAGTGAGAAAACGCTGATCTATCTTTTTGGGGTTTTTTATTCATTTGAATGAGAAAAAAAGATAAAGTAGCAACGAAACACTTTCAAAATAGGTTGTTAATACATTGTATATTGTTGTCTTCATAGTAGTTATTCAGAGGACAAGATGCAGACATGATATCTTGTCTAAACAATATTAGTACAAACTTTTATTCTCAATGAACTAAGAGAAAGTGGTTGTATATCTATCCTAACTCTCATGTGTATACATAAATTTTTTTCTCCTTTTTTTCACAACAAATGGTCCTTTATTTACAATTTTGCTGAATTCAAGTACCTACAATCTTTACACTGGCTGCAAGTATGAAAAGGTCCTTCAGGGCCAGCCATATAGTTCAGTGGATTAAAGTGCCTGCAAGCAGTCTCAGGGGCCAGGGGTTCAATCCCTGGGCCTGCTGCACTGGCCCTGCCCTGGGGGCACACTGAGACAGTACTTGAGACTAGGCGTGGTGGTGCAGGCCTGTAATCCCAGCTCTTGGGAGACTGTAAACAGGAGGATCACTATGAATCTGATCTAGTAGTGAGA
>NW_004524595.1:18095356-18095856 GCF_000260255.1 Octodon degus | reverse complement strand
CTGTCTGGTTATGATTTATCTTTTTGTATGTGGGAAGATAGAAGACATTCAAGTTGAGATGGCATAGGGTTGAAATCTTTATTTGACTATTTGTACTCTTCTGTTAAAACTTTTACTGATTTCTCAGGTGTGGTTTGTGAAATCAGAAGAGTTACTGTTGCCAGGCTAGGTTATAAGGTTCCAACTGATCACAACAGCACTTTCAAAGTTGTTGGCTAGCTTTGTTAGTACTTGTGAATACGATATTTTTTTTAACCTTTAAATGAGTGGTCAAGGGCAGGCCAAATAGCTCAGCGGATTAAAGCACCTGCAAGCAGGCTCAGAGGCGGGGGTTTGATCCCAATGTCTGCTGTGTGCCCCGCTCCTAGCTGCCAGAGACCCATGTTACACTTACCACACTGAGGTTTTTGGGTTTTTTTTTTAGAATCACCATCATTATTGAAAAGTAAATATGCTCTTAAGGTGTCAATATTAGTATTCTAATAAGCATGTGATTATAT
>NW_004524595.1:18090284-18095226 GCF_000260255.1 Octodon degus | reverse complement strand
TCTGCGGCTGGTTTCCTGCTGTTTAAATCTCACACCTGCAGAGCCAAGGAATAGAATTTAAAGACCCTTGTTTTATGGAGTGTGATCAAAACAGATGGTGAATGTTCAAATAAAAAAAAAAAATTAAAGATTTATTACCATAAAAGCATGTTGCCATTAAACCCCCTCAAAATTCTCCCCTTGCTTTTAGCACACATCCCATCATTCATTTCTCATCACCTTCTGAAGCAGTTCTGGAAGGCCTCACTTGTGAGGGTCCTCGTGGCTGCTTCAGTGTCCGGCAAGAGGCGCTACAGTGTGCTGTCTTCCATCTTACTCATCAGATCTGGCACCAGGTGACTTGGCTTCTCCCCAAAGTCAAAATGACCATGGAAGGTAATTATTTTGAACGGGTTCAGCACACCAAGGAATCCACAACAGCCCAACTAAAGATACTCTCGAAAGAGGACTTCCAGCACTGCGTCAGCAAGAGGCGAGAATGCAGGTGGTAGGACGGTGCTCCAAGTGAGGTGTATTCTAGGGGGGGACTCATAGCCAATGCTTTTAACTGAAATAAGTTATAGAAGTTTAAACAGTAACTGTATTATTTGATCAGACCTCATAGTTTCAGCCTGAAATTTCTCCAGGACCAACAAAATAAAACATGAGGATTGTGCCCCGAATGTATACCCAAGTAGCAGGTTACAGTTGCAGTTCTCTTTTGGGTTAGCCTCTGCAAGATCATCAACCATAAGAGCGTAAGAAATAATGTTCCCAGAAACCTTCTTCATGTTTTTCATTCAGATTGAGCATATTTATTTAACTTTGCCACCATCTCCTCATTTAATGGCTATGTGAGCAACTCTAATCTCTGCCCCAACCAGATGTCTGCTCCTCAGCACTTTCGTGAGTTCTGTGGGCGAGTGCACGGTCACTCTGTGCGTCATCGTGGTCATCAGCATTGCCTCTGACAGCCTTCGTGCGAGTCAGAAATACTTGCTCTTGGCTTTGTCAACATGATCTATGCCAAATATTTCAAGTGTCTTTTTGCAGACCTTAACTTTATTTAAAGTTTAACTATATGCTGGGCAGTTAAACTTTGAACAGAGAGCTAGAAGTTATGATTTTATATGTAAATATCTCAAAAGGAATGAGAGTGGCTGTGTTTAGGCAGACATATGCAGACTTGTAATAATGAAACTTTTTACAGTAGGAGATTGGACTCAGGTGTTGAAAATCTATTCTATTCTATGAGGAGGGAAGAAACTGAACTGTAATCCCAACTATTCAGGAGGCTGAGCAGGAGAACTGGGTTTGAAGCCAGCCTGCAAAACATAGTCATACTGGGGCACCATTTCAGGGAGTGGGGAGAGGAGAAAGGGGTGGGGAAAACAGGAACTAAAGAGGGTACGGGGCTTTGGGTAATGGTTAGCAGTTTAAGGTAAAAATATATTTTTCTTTTACACTTCCTCTGACCAGTCCAAAAGAATTCAGAACTTGGGGCCGAGGAGATGGCTCAGCAGAATAAGTGCTTGCCTGACAAGTGCAAGAGCCTCAGTTCAATCCCTGGTTCTGAAAAAATAAAAAAGAAAGAAAAAAAAATAATTCAGAATTTGATTTTGGTCAGGATCTTACAATACTCGCTATTCTGTATATAATCTAAATTTCAATGTTCAAAAGATTTTTACATATAATCCATTCAGGAGTGAGATTTGGTGTGAAAGGTAGAAAATATAAATAAGTCACTGTTGATTGTTGTGGCTTCTCCCCTCCCCCCATCAGTACTGAGGACTGAACCCAGAGCCTTTTTTTTTTTTTTAATCTTATGCTTTTGGTACAGCTCGAACTCATAGTGTTCTCCTGTTTCAGCCTCCCCAGCGCTGGGACTGCAGGTGTGCGAGGCACCGTGGACTGGGGTGCGGCCAGTGTATGTGGTAGGGATCACACCTGGGTCCTTGCACTTGCCAAGCAGGCACTTAGATTGCTGCGCTATCTCAGTGGCCCAACCCAGAGCCTTCTGAGTTTTTCTATCTCCAGTTTTTTAGGCAGGGTCTCTCTTTAAATCACTAAATTTCCCAGGCTGAGCTGGAAATTAAGATCCTCCTGCCTCAGCTTCCTAGAATGCTGGGATTACAGGAATATGCCACCACACCCTGAAGATCCAAACTTCTTTCATCAAGAGAATAAGATTTCATAGTTCAGTTGCTAAAGGCATTACTACAGTTAATACACAAACAACATACATGATCTTCTTATCCACGACATGACACTGATAGTATTTTTTGTTTTGAGACAGAGTTTCACTATGTAGTTCAAGTTGGCCCTCAAATATGTAGCCCAGGCTGGTCTCAAATGCTTCAGCCTCTTGAGTACTGGGACATCCAGCTGGGACTAGATTTTGACCTTCACATTTTCCGTGTGTGTGTGTGTGTGTGTGTGTGTGTGTGTGTGTGTATATGTTTCTTGTTTGTTTTGTCTTGCTGTGTAGTTTAGGTTGGCCTCAAACTCACCATCTGGCCTAAGCTGGCTTGAACTTGAGCCCCCTGCCTCAAACCTTCAAGTGCTAGAATTACAGGCATGCACCACCATGCCCAGCATCATGTGAGTTTCTGAGGGTGGTTGATATTACCCTAAGCAGTAGCTCTAACTGGTTTCATTAAATGGAAAGCATTATCTCAAATATTTATGAGGTCTTTGATAGCTTCAGGCACATTACATTTCAACTGGTAGTTTTGCTAAAACATTTTGATAAAGAAGTATTAGAAATTCACGTCTGAGTTGATCTAGAAAAGGTATTCTTATACAGAATACATTAAGGATGATTTTGCAAAGAAATTCTGGCAAGTCAAGAAAAATAATACACAAAAAATATTCTGGTATGCTTGTCTCTTACATTCTACTTTAAGAAACCAATTCAATCATATGCTATTCTTCCCACTGATTTGAATTCTGCAGTCAGTAAACAGGAACTTCTCATTCAGAAACTTAGGTTCTTTGCCCCAGTTTCCTTCCCTGTCAAGGCTGATCTTGTTTAAGTGTGGTCTCCCACCATCCAGCATTATTATTACTCAACCTAACTGCACCAAAATGACATTCGAGAACCTAACTGGCCCTACAAAGACTAATTTTATTAGTTATGCTATCTTAATTTTTTTAAAACCTTCCCAGAGGGCTGGTGAGATGGCTCAGTGGTCTAAAGCACCTACTTAGAACAAACTTAGCAAAGCACAGGGACCACAGTTCAATCCCCCAGCACCACATGCCAGCCAGCCCCGCCCCCTGGTGGGCTGAGCTGGCCACACACGCACACAAATAAATTAAAAAAAAAAAAAACCTTCCCAGAGATTCAAGTTTATATTTATTGGTACATTAGCCAAAACTAATTGTGGCTGTTTATGAAAAACTGTCTGATTTTAATGGCTTGTTTTACCTCTGGGACACTGCTGGCCAAAGCTGTGTGACCTGCAGGGCCAAAATTATAACTAGATGGTTTTTCCTACTACTTTATTTCAGTTACTGAATTTTTATAACTTGATCTTTTGTACTGTATGATAGCAAATAATAAATAGCTAACATTCAAACAAACCATAAATTCTTTATACTAGTTTTGATGTTTTACTAGGAGATATTTGCTAATACAGAATTTTAGACACATACTATCTGTCATGATTAAAGTCCAATTTTTTTTTTCTAGAATACAGCTACAAAGTATTGATAAATCAATCCAGTTGTGCACAGAGCAGAGAGGCAAACCAGCCCACATCAGGGCTTCAGGCAGCTGTCTAAATGCATAGACTTTCCCCTGACAGCTTAACCTCAAACCCTCTATTACGTGGGAAACGTGTGTAAACAGGACTTAGTTGTCTCCAAATGCAAAGCAACTCTAATTATCTCTAAATAACAGTGAAGCTGCTGAATCAAAGAACTTAACCTTGGAATTAGAAGCTCTCTAGAGACGTCAGACCAATACAATGCTGCTTCTCTTATGGTGAGAAAAATTGCCATCAATCTTGGGACAAACAGACACATACAGACTGAAGGGATCAAGAGGAAGGCATTAAGCCATGGCTAAGTCTACTGGTTTTCCATTTTGCAGCAATCCCATTATTGCCATTGTGGCACAAGGTCCAACAGGTACAGGCTCTGGATAAGAAGTGTAAGTTATTGAACAAGATGCTAGGTTTTCACCATGATGATAATACCTAGCAAATTCTAAAGTTGCTAATGAAATGTCGCAGAGGAAATGAACTACAGTTGCTCCACATAAGTCACTGTCTGACTGCTTCAAGCACTCAACATATCAATTTCTGATGTTGATATATAATATTTATATATAATAATTGATATATATCTATTATTCTGATTGATATATAATATACTAATAACCTTAGTCACAAGGAAGATATCTAGTACAACTTCAGAGGGCGCAGCCTTGGACACAATCAACTGGTAGCACTGGTAGCAATCAAGGCCTCTAGGCACATCAGTACATGCCAATAATCCCTTGGAGGAAGGGCCCTGGCCACCACATGGACAGTGCAACCTTTGTGCACCAGGTACGACAAGGTATCATGCGTAGCTGTGGGGCTGTCATGTGCTGAGCTGAATGGAGGAAGCATTCCTAGCACTGAGTCAAGATCAGGAGCAGTCAGGCACTGAGGATCCAGCTTTGCTGAATTCAGTTGCCAAACTAAACTTGAGATGGAAACATCCTCATTGACCAATTCAATTCCAATCTGAAACAGTTTTGCTATGAGAGCCTCTGGTAATGGTATGTCTAGCTTCGGAATGACTGTTTCAGTCTGGCTAAAAAGCAAGATCGGGAGCTTGTGGATTAGCTCAGTTGTTTAAAGTGCCTGCGTGGGCAAACTCAAGTCAGGTGCAGGGGACCACAGTTCAACCCCCAGCTCTACAAGCTGCACCAGACCCATCCTTAAGGCAGCCTGAGCAAGCCACAAAAAAA
>NW_004524595.1:18071014-18090184 GCF_000260255.1 Octodon degus | reverse complement strand
AAAAAAAAAAAAAAAAAAAAAAGCAAAAGCAAGATCATATGTTTCAGTGATATCTAACAAACTAAAGGTGGCTTTGTAGTTGATCCTGCCTCCAGGGTATGATGAGATGGCAACTGAGTCTGGGCAGGGTGGCACATGCCTGTAATCCCAGCACTGGGGAGGCTGAAAACAGGAGGATCACTAGGAGTCCAAGCTGCATGGCCAGACCCTGTACCAAATACATAAATGAAAAAAATAAAGGCGGCTTTGGAAAACCACCTGAGTCTTGAAGCTGCTTCAGGGAAGCAGGGAGTCACCCTCAGATATCTTGACGGTGACCACACTTTATTTCCAAATCTACTTGCCACATCCCAGAATGATGCACAGTCACAAAGCTGATGGAAGAACTTCAATGTGACTTAGTCTTAACTGCTCTAAGTGTTTTGGAGATTGCCTCAAATCAAGGATTATATCAAATTCTTTCATTTCCTGTATTAATGATAAGAAAAATCTCTAAGCCGTAGAGCTGTTACAGTTGCCAGATCACCACATCAAGGTTGTGTATGTCCAGGAGGAAAGACAGCGATTTGTCCAGAAGTGAGATCTGAGCAGCAGGGAGGCCATGCAATTTCACACACCCCCTCCAAAATCTCTTCTCTGCATATATTGAACAAGTACTTCACTATAATGGGGTACTGAAGAGCAAATTAAATCCACATGTAAAATCACTTAGAAGCGTATAGTCTTGATTTACCGTAATCAGTCATAAAATCAGTTGTAAACATGACATGAGTAGACATTACATTCAAAGACCATCTTCATCAATTGATGAAGTAGGTAGTCTGGGTTAAAGTTCCTCCTAGCATGCCTGGTATATCAGGTAAAGTACCTTCTTTAACAATTTATCAGTGCTTTTAAGTTAGGCTCTGTAATACCAGGTGATTTTATCCGTAATCACACGGAGCTGGCAGGGCCTCCACCATTTCGCCTATCTCACCATCAGGTAGTGCAGTAAGAGCACTTCTGCTGATCGAAATAAATGTCCTCTGCCCAAGGCTTGCCTCAGGTTGCCCGGCAATGCAAGAGTAAGATCGTTGGTACAATACGCTGCAGTGAGCCTCATGGTGTTCTGTAGCTTAAACTGTTTTCAGTAATAAAAGCCCTGGTTGTTATATGGAGGTATCTATCCCATGAATCAAACTGAAGGTGCTCAGCACACGAGACCACACAATGAGTGAGGTAGTTTATGATGTTAGAGAGATAACATGCTTACCACTGTGTGATGAAGAAGTGATTTGCTCACCTCAGCTATTGTCTGAATGCTGACAGACTGGCCGAAAGGAAATACTGCTGGATTTGTGAAATTTATCTACCATCAATGGGGCATGTGTTGTGTTGTTTTTTATAAAGAGATAGCTGAGAAGTGAGTTCAGGACCAACCTGTACTACATAGGGAGACACTGTCTCAAGAAAAACTTGTTCTGGCAGCAGAATTCTAATTCTAATTCTATACTCCAAGATGCTTGCTGCAGTGGAGGGTCAGGAAAAGCAGTAGTAAGACTGAGAGGCATCTAAGCAGCTTGAACGCAGGCAGGACAGTATGGGAAACAATCGGATGCAGTTGTCCCGTCCTACTGGGTAGTCTTGAGATTTTTAACAAGTGTGGGGCAGGTACCCCAAATAAGTACAGCCACTTCCCATACTTGGACAGAAAGTCACTTGCCCAGGAGTCTTCTGAATTTAATATATGTTTCTGAAATCTGCAGCTCCAGTCGCTTTCCCAGCATATTACAACAGCCCTGTGTCTATTTAAATCAATTTTAAATTCACTGCCAAACCTGACACTTAGAAATTGACTAAGAGATAAGTTCTACTCCCACCCACTCATCAGGCACTAACAAAAAGTGTGGGAGGCAGTGTAGTGTGGTGAGGTTCCAAAGCCAGCAGTATTTGTGCTCTTCAACTTTTGTTAATTCACTGTAATAACTACAATAAATTACCATATCCTTGGTGGTTTAAAACAACTGAAATTCATTTCCCAACACCGGATGCCATTTTCCTATCCCAAACTCAGATAGGAAGCTAGACTAAAGCAAACTGGGCAAGCAGGCATGACTTGTTAATTACAAAATCCCAGGCGATGTGTGTAGAGTAACTCCCAGGCCCTGCACCAGGACTTCTTAGAACTCTAGCAGGGTTTTGATAGAATGGCTATCTTCAGTAAATGTAAAAATTTTACAATCTGTGCTTATCTTGACAAAGACAGAACCAGAAACCATCTCTAAATTCAAACACCCCAAAACCCAGTAACAAAATCAAGCCCATATTCCCCCAGGAAGTTGGGCGCTGTTCTGGCGAACATATTTATTTTGAAGTTTCTATTGGCTGACTCACTCTAATTTTCAAAGGTCAGTATCTTCAAATCTCTTTGTGTTCATATGGCTACTTTCTGTGTGTGGAACTTCTACCTCTCACTAACAATCTTGTGATTCCAAGAAGGTCCCCGGGACTATCGAGGACAATCATCTTCCCATGTGAAACCTGTTAATCTTGCCATGTGAGGTGGCACATGCCTGTAACCATAGCACTGTAGGAGGGTAAGGCTGAAAGACTGCAGGTATGAATGAGGCTACCCTGGAAAATTTAGTAAGACCATACCTTATATTTTTTTTAAAAAATGGAAAGTAGAGACCGGGTGTGGTGGCGTGCACCTGTAATCCCAGCTCTTGGGAGTCTGATCTAGCACTGAGAACCTGAACACCTTGTAGATCCTTCCCTAAAAATACAAAAAATAAAAAAAAAAATTAAAAAATAGAAAAGTAAAAATGGGTGAAGGGATGGTGAGATAGTTTAGTAGCTTAAGCTCTTGCCTGGCAAGCGTAAGATCCTGAGTCTGATCCATGGTATCATAAAAAGAAAAAGGTGGAGATGTAGCTCAGTGACAAGGCCCGGGTTTAATCCCATTAAAAAAAAAAAAAAAAAAAGTCCTCAATCGTAACTGTACCATTTAACAGTATTGCCAGTAGAAATGCAGAAATGTAAATGTCCCATATCTAGGCTGCCCCTAGCCTCAACTATTGAGCATGTGAAATGTGGCTAATGCAATTAAATTTTTAATTTCACCTAAATAGCCTTATTACTAATGCCTATCACACTGAACAGCTGTAGTTCCAGTAGTGAGGTACCCTCAAATAACCTTCCTCTATAGTTTCTTCCCTGATTGAGACTGTTCCTGTTTTACCTGCTAAAGAACTTCAATCTGTTTAGCATTACCCATACTTTTTACAAATTCTGGAAAAAACAAGATGACTAGGGCTCCACTGGTTGAAGCTGAGTAGTGGGATAGGGAGGGTCAGGACCTAGGGTCTCTATAGTCTCACTGAGCTCAAGTAACTCCAGTGAAAAGAGCCTCTACTAGGCTCAATAGATATTATGTGAAGCCAGCAATTCTTGAAGCTTTCTAGAGCCTTCCATCAAACTTTACATATCCTGTAGTTTTACACCTTTCATAACCATACCTAAAAAACACTGGCATCCTTTCTCCCCATTCTCAATAGACCATTGTTGATATGGATTATTGGTATCTTGCACACTCCTTGTTCTACCAGAATTTAGGGCTTTCTCACTTGACCTACTTAGCTTTATGACACCGCATATAGGCCTTTTTTCCTACCAATACCCTTTCTTTCCCCCTTCAGTAACAAGTCAGTTTTGTCACTGCTAACTGGCACTAAGGAAACTTTGGTCCTTTACCCGGAGGACTGTTAATGAATCAGCACTCTCAAGAAACCAAGTACTTTGTAGTAATGGAAATGTTCAGGCTGGGGAAGAATAGCTCAGTGGCATAAACACCTGCCTGGCAAGCACAAGGTCCGGAGTTTAATACCCAGTACCACACACAAAAAAAGTCATGTTCTATATTCCTCTGTGACTGGAACAGTTGAAATGTGCAGCCAACCATATCATTTGGCCTACTTTATTCACTGGTATGTTCGTAATAGCACTAGGCCTGCAGTTGAATACCCTCTTTACTTATTAAATGAACATTTAAACTAGTTATCACATTAACTTTGTTCCAAATTACACTGACCAGAGATTTTAAAAATGATTTAAAGCCGGGGAGATGGCTCAGTAGAATAAGTGCTTGTCTGGCAAGCCCAAGTGTCTGAGTTCAATCCCCGGTTCCACCAAGAAAAAAAAAAAAAAAAAAAGATTTAAAAAGTACTACCAACATTTACTGACCACTTGCTGCTCATTTATGCTTCAGAAACTGAAGGTAAGAACTGGTCTAAAAATCACATGGAAGGGTTGGATTTGGAACTAAGCCCTTATTATGCTACTATGAATAGGTGACATACAAGGCACTCATTCAAATATCCTATTTGGGGGCTGGGGAGATAGCTTAGAATAAGCGCTTGCCTAGCAAGCACAAGGTCCTGAGTTCAATCCCCAGTTCTGAAATAAAAAAATCCAAATACCCTATTTAATTCAGTGCCAGATGTACTAGTTGTATTAGCAATGAGTTAGGCCTCAAAGTGAGAACCTAGCCAGGGATATATATAGCTCAGCAGCCTAAGTGCCTGCCTGCCAAGTATGAAGTCCTGAGTTCAATCCCCAGTACCCACCCCCCAAAAAAAGGGAAATAAAGAGAACCTAGAATATGGTATAGGGGCTGGGGATGTAGGTTAGCAGCACAGCACTTGCCTGTCAAGACTAAGATCCCGAGTTTGATTCCCAGTACCAAAAAAAGGTACAAACCTACATGAACCAGAACTATATCTAATAGCCTAGGACCCGCAAAAAGAATGAAGACAAATGTGAAGGGCGGTTAGGCAAGCATATATGTAACTGTACAATGTTACATTTCTCTAACTGCAACAGGATACGTCAATTCAAACACTCATGCACTGTTGAAGAGTTGGTTTGAGTATCTTAACAGACTGAATTTTCCCATAAAACTTTCAAGACATACTACAGTCCCTGAAGGACTTTAGCCTGCAGTGATCTTTCTGCCAATAGTGCTGGGACTAGTGTATCACACCTAACGGAACAAACCTTTAAACACATCCTTGTTCACTGCCTTTATTTTCCCTTTCCCTGAAATGTTCCTCCCTTAATTATTGAGTTCTTGCATACTTATAGCCCTTCCCAAGCTGGGCCTGTCACAAAGGGTGAACTGCTTTCCCAGGACACTGGTCCCACCAGGTATAACAAGCAACATTTGCTGAACATTTCCTCAAGAATTTGAAGCTGGACTTTATATATACAATATGGGGTATAAATCAAGTTTAAAAAAATAAGCATTGACAACAAATAAATATAAAGTATCTTTATTTAAAAATTTTGGAAAATGCATTATATATAATTGGCATACAAATTAACGAAAAAAAAATCCAATCGTTGGACATGCTGACAGAGTACAAGAAATGTGGGCTCGGAGCATCTTTACCACTTTCATTTCTTCCGACATGAAACTATCACCTCTGATACTTACATGCCTAATCTATCATGTCCTTTAAGTCCTTTTCACAAATTATACCACATACATTTAAAAAAATTTGACAGGCTGGCAGATTTTTTTTTTTTTTAAGGGGGGAACTATTTTCAATGCAATTAAATATTATCAAGAGCTTATATTCCTAACAGCTCTGGTTTTGCTCCCCCCAAATTGGACTAATGTATGTATTTTTTACTGCTATAAGGAGACATTAAATGTCAAGGCATCACATTACTGACATAGCTACAAAGTTACCCTTAGGAGGTTCCTCGTGTCCAGTGACTCACATAGTGGGAAGCCTGGGAGCCCCAGTTCCCTCCTAACCATCTCTTGGTGGCCACCAACAGAACAACACCTACCTCAGGAGAGTTAAATGAAAGGGACACACTGCCCTGTCACCACAGGCACTGAATTACTGCTCTAACTCCAGTTCCCGTGGCTGCGGATGCATACATTTCGGACTCACTCGCCTCATGTTCAAATCTGTCGTTAAAATGCTTTGTACGGTACCATATGAGATGTTCAGATCCTCAGAAATTTTCCGAATAGTCAACTGCTTGTTGGACCAAATCATTTCACTCACTCTTTCGACATTCTCTCTGGTTTTTGAGGTGGAAGGACGTCCAGACCGCTCCTCGTCATTGACATACTCGCAACCCTTACGAAATCGCTCATACCACTTGTAAACAGTCTTCCTGGTTACTGCAGCATCACCATACACTAATTTTAACATTTCATGTGTTTCTTTAGCACTTTTTTGCAGCTTGAAACAAAATTTCATGTTAATGCGTTGTTCATGATCCATCATTAATGCCACTCAACTGGAGCTCTGACTACTGCCCCAGGCAAGTTGAAACTTGTCACACTGTTACTAAGGTTTGATGTGCTCTTCTATGGAATGAAAGATCCTACCTTTTTGTTGGATAGCCAAATTCCATCCAACATTCACTGTTTTTTGTTTTTGCTTCTTAAAGCACACCAGATACACTTAAGGGTATCTCACCTCATCAGAGGCACTTTCCTGTAGCAACTATAGTGGCAACTGGTGTCGGGAGCACCCAGCTTCAAAAACTTGTACTGGCAGTGTTCAACCTAGAAAAAGAATGAAAAATTTTAAAGTGACCTTTTAAATAAGAAAACACTGAGGCATATTTTTTTCAGTTTGTTGCAATGCATTTCTAAAAGAGCCTGAAATACACATGCTCTAGTCTTCCGTATTTTTAGATCTCGAAACCGCTTATAAAGACATCAGCTATCCCAGACCAACCTACAGTGCTTGCCAGAAGATACAGAAACAAGGGTTAATTTTTAAGTATTATCATGCACTAACATCACAGTGGTGTAACCAACACATCTTCAGTTGTGACTCCAGACAGGATCCAAAGAGGAGTTTCAGGCTCTTCTCTGGGTTTTATGGAGGCTTCCTTTACCCTTCTGTGTTAGCCTCTTAAGGCACTGTGTCATCCTTAAAAGGGCACAGGAAAGGGAGACTGAGATTTTTAAGTATTCTCTGCTAATCCTGAGGCTTTCAACAGTTTCGTTAACAAGTCTGAAAACCCACAACACGCTGCTATTCTGCTGGTTGCGTCCATGAACATAAATGTCCTTTCGGTTCAACGGAGTGTCGGTTTCGGGCCCCTGCACAAGCCATACGCCTGGGAACCCTTCCGTGGTCACTGGCCACGTGCTCGGAGCTTGACTCGCTTTATCTCGCCCCCAAATCCGGGCCATACCTGCACTTGGGATTCCAGGCTGCTGACCAGCGCGTGCCGGACACAAATCCCAGGGCCCAAGGTCAGCCCTGCTCAGGGATGGAGACGCCCGCCTGGAAACCATTAAAATGTCGTGGGGATCCTCCCTGTGGAAGTAAAGCGCAAGCTTGTCACCGCGCCTGGCCGGCCCCGGGAACTTCCGGCGGCCCCGCGCGGCGCCTGTGTCTCGGGCGGCCCCGGAACGGGCCTGGCGCCCGCCCCCCAGGCCGCCGAGAACTGCTCTACCCCTCCGTTCTGGCCGCCAGGAGCAGAAGAGATCCGGGCGGGCAAAGCTCGAGGGGACACGGGGTGAACCCAGACCCTACCCCGGCCCCCAAGGCGTCCGACGATCCTCTCAGTGGGAAACTAAAACCTTGAGATGCTCACCGTCAACCTCCCGGGACAAAAAGGGCGGAGACCTCTGCACAGCGCAGAAACTAGGAAGGCGGGGCGGGGCGGGGGCAGACCAAAGGGACGGGCAGCCAATCCCCGTGAAGACTGTGGGCAGGGGCGGGGCAGTGAGGAGAGCTGCGGGGCGCGTAGCCAATCGCCAAAAGCTTCGTGGACGGAGGCGGGACAGTTCCGGCTATTGGCTGTTGTAGGTCTTCCGCTGAGGTCCTCTTGGCCCTCGCCCGGGCAGGGTTTGGGGCTGACCCCTTCCCGGAGCCTTGTGGGAGCACAGTCCTGGGGCTCTGCCCCAGTTTCTAGTAGCCAGGCTTCTCGGGCACTGTCTTGGGGAAGCCCTGCGGTTATACGTGGGCTGGGCGTTAGCCCAGATACTCTCTTTTCTAAAGCTAAACTAGGAAGTGCGTTTTTATGGCATTCTCCATGTCTTGTTCTACAGGATCACCCACGTGGCCTCTTCTGAACTTGGAGAGACCGGTCTCCTTTCCTCAAACTCCGAGTTAATTCAATCACATTGTTCAACGAGTCAACAAATTAAATCACCAGAGGATGAGGAGGACCAGGATAAGTATTTTTCTCAAGGTAACTCACTAAAATTGCAAACAAATACACAGAGCATGTGCTAAAATGAGCACTTCCACTGTTTGCCATCTGTTTTATTATTTTTTTAATGTAGTTAGTACAGGGTCACACTACACAGATGGGACTCTTGGTGATGCTCCTATTTTCAGCCTCCCACGCGCTGGTATTATAGGCATAGGTAACCACTCCCAGTTTCAATCACCTTATCAGGGTGCCCCGTTTGCGGGGCCAGCACCATACATGGTGTCTGGGATGGAACCCCGGTCCCTGCGCTCTGCCTAAGCAGGCACTTTAGTCCTCTGAGTATATTACTAGATTTAATCTTCAAAATATCTTTTATTACCCCTGTTATAATTTAGATCTAAGTGACCCCGAAAGACTCATGCTTGGAAGGTGATTGGATTATGGGGCGCTATGGCTGACTCAGTTAGGAACTGGGTTTTGGCCTGAGGAGCTGGATTACTGAGACTTGGCAGGGAAAGGGTATTTGCCTCTTCCATTCCCTTTCTGTTTCCTGGCCACTGGCAGGAAGAGCTTTGCTTGTGGCAAACCCTTCACTATGGTGTATTCTGTGTTTGAGCATGGGCTGAAATTTCTGAAACGAAAACAGAATTAAACCTCACTTTCTTTAAATTGTGGGTGTCAGGTCTCAGCAAGGAGAAAAGTGACTAAGACAGTACTGAAATTATACCTTAAAGAAACAAGTATGTTAAGCAATTGGCCGGAAGTCATTGAGCAGCTAGCAAGTTCTGGAGTTTGGATGCAAGCCCCTCAAAACCCTATATACTTCATGGCTTTGGTCAGGGCAGGAAAAGAATTCGTTTTTTTTTTTTTTTTTTTTTTTTGTTTTTTTTGTTTTTTTTGTTTTTTTGAAGAGAAATTAAAATTAGCTTACATTTGATCAAGATAGATGCTTCTGCTGGGGGTTGAGATCTACAGGGAGAAAGAACAATTTGCCAAGAGTCCTAAGGTAGCCCAACAAAGTATGTGAACTGTTTAAAAACCCCAAAGTGTGAATAGAACTTAAAGACACAGCACTGTGTGACTTGAGATGGGAGTGGCTTGGAGCCACACCTTGCAGGAGGCCCTGAGAGAATTTTCACTGTATAACAGTGGTGATGGACTTAGTGTTACAGGCAACTAAGTTAAATAGGGTATTATAGTCAGATAGGCTAAGCCTTCGAAGGAGCCAATGCAGAAGACCAATACCTTGCAACAGTGGGAGAGACAGGCACCTCCTGCTGTGGGCCAGACCTCAAGACAAAAGATAAAACAAGTGCAGCTACATACTTCCTAAGAATAAACATGAGGGATTGATATTCTAAATAGGTATGCAGCACCTTGTGAAAGCCAGGGAGAGCCACTAACCCAGCCCCCTACTGGAAGAGCTCCTGTTCTGTATCTGCGCGCCACTTGCTACTTGCTTCCCCATTCAATCCCAATGTAGTCCATTTTACTTGAGCAATTATACTTGTAATCTTATTAGTGGACCATAGTTTTGTCCCACCTTGCAATTTCCTATTTTTTCACTTTTTTTTTTTTCCTATTTTTTCACTGCACCAACCTCATGTGGATTTGCTGTATAAAAATCCCTAGAAAGACAGGTTTCTTGGCAATCTGCTAGGGACCCCTTCTGTCTCTCTTTTAAACAAAATCTTTCTTTCCCCCAGTAAATATATTCTGCTCTTAACCTCTGTTCCTAAAATTCATTCTTTGATTTTAGAGAACACAAACTGGTACCAGACATCTAAGAGGTTGAGACTTCCTTCCCTTATATCATCATGGCACACATGCTATTTGTTTGTTTTTTTAAAGACAGATAGGGGGCTGGCCAAATAGCTCAGCAGATTAAAGCACCTGCAAGCAGGCACAGGGGCCAGGGGTTCAGTCCCCAGGACTGCCAGCCTGCCCTGCACTGGGGCAGGCACGCTGAAATGGCAGTTGAGACTGGGCGTGGTGATGCACGCCTGTAATCCCAGCTCTTGGGAGGCTGTAAACGGGCGGATCACTATGAGTCTGATCTAGTAGTGAGACTCTGAATGCCATATAGACCCTTCTCTAAAATACAAAAACAAAAATGAATAAATGAAAGAAGGAAACCCCTTCTACTGACACTTTCTTTTTTTTTTTAATGTATTTGGTACAGGGTCTCACTACACAGCTCATACTCGTAGTGATCCTCATTTTCAGCCTTCAAAGGAGCTGCCACCACAGGTCTCACGCTTTACCTTTCTAGCTCAGTCTTTCAAACATGTCTCTAGTCTGAATCTCTTCTTACTGTCCTTTTCAATAGAGGAGACATTCATTACCTTTATTTCTTGTGGCAACCAATGTAGCCAAGCTGCAAAGAAGGACTTGTAGAACAGATAAATAACTCTTCTCAGTATGGACACTAATTCAAAAATTCAGTGGCAACCTGATAAGGCTTGATTATAGTTCTATAAAGTATCTTCTCCCCAGATCAAGTAGTACAAATAGAGGTTATGGAAGAATTGTATAGTATATAATCTGAATTTAGGACAAACCTGCCTAGACCTAAATGCCTCAGCCCCCTGGGTCAAATTCTCAATTAAGTAGAGATAGCTAATTTAATTCCTTTAAAGTAGTAAAACTATTTCCTTGCCTTAAAAGAGAAATGTCTTCCCAACTTTAAAATATAATTAATTAGAATTAAATGTGGTGTTTTCTTTTTTGTATTTTGGGGAAGGGTCTACAGGGTGTTCACAGTCTCACTACTAGATCAGACTCAGTGAATCGCTTGTTTATAGCCTCCCAAGAGCTGGGATTACAGGCGTGTGCCACCATGCCCAGTCTTAATCGCTGTCTCAGTGGGCCCTGGGGACAGGGCCCGCACAGCAGCCCCAAGTTCAAACCCCTGGCCCCTGTGCCTGCTTGCAGGTGCTTTAATCCGCTCAGCTATTTGGCCAGCCCTTGTGTTTGCTTTTGAGTTAAATTCAGATAGAGCATTTGTACAACGTGCAGAAGGCCCTGGGTTCGAACCCCAATACCTACACACACGCAAACAGCTTGGAATACTATTTAAAAGGATTCCATGAGTTGTATTTATTATTGGATGATTACTAAAAGAATTTAGTCTTCCAAAATAAATAAATTAATTTAATCTTCCAGACATAAAAAAGAGAAATAGGAATACAAAAGAAAGGCATAGTAGACAGGTTTACAGTCCTGATGGGAATCTAACATCTTCATAGTTACTAAACTATTGGTTCAATAAACAGCATCTCTTGGGCACTGGGGAGATAGCTTGGTTGTCTAAATGCCTGCCTGGCAAGTGCAAGGACCCAAGTTCCATCCCTGGTACTACATGTGCAGTGGCACACACCTGTAATCCTAGTGCTGGGAAGACTGAGATAGGAAGGTCACTACGAGTCTGAACTGCATATGAGACCTGTATCCAATAAATAAGACTTTTTAAAATGATAAAAAAATTAAACAGTATCTCTCCATCATTAATCTATTTCCCTGGATTCTATGTCTGCCAATCTCTTAAGATCCCATAGCTAATTATATTTCTTTCTGGCTCTTTCTTTTCTCACTTCCTCTCTCTGGCTTTTAGCTACTCTCTGAACCTGAGTAAACCTTCCTTCCATCAGGTGTCTCCCAGTTCCCAGATCACCTTTGTCCTTCCCGTTCTGAGCCAGCCTTCCAAAAAGAGCGTAGCACATATCTTCATCATCACCTAAGCCCGCTCACTCCTCATGCAGTTGGAATTCCTTCCTTCCTTCCTTTTCCTTTTTTTTTTTTTTTTTTTGGTTTGTATTTTTTAGGGAAGTGTCTACAGGGTGTTCAGAGTCTCACTACTAGACTGGACTCGTAGTGATCTGCCTGTTTACAGCCTCCCAAGAGCTGGGATTACAGGCGCCTGCCACCATGCCCAGTCTCAATGGCCACCTCAGCATGCCCTGGGGGCAGGGCCAACAGCAGGCCTGGGGATCAAACCCCCAGCCCTTGCACCTTCTTTTCTTTTTAAGACAGGGTTTTGCTCTGTACTTCTGGCCAGTCCTAAGCTCACTAGGTAGCCCAGGCTAGCCTCAAACTCACTGTGAGCCTCCTGCCTCTGCCCCCCAAGTGCAGGGATTGTAGGTGTACACTACCACACCCAGCTCTTCCTTGTTCCCTGAGGTAGTACTCACCAAGTCATGAGTGGATTCCTAGTAACCAAGTGAAATGCCCCCTAAGTCAGTCAATTTCTGTGGCATCTGACGCAGTTGCCCACTCCTTTCTGGCCTCTGAGTGGCTGGTCTCTGCTCTTCTCTAGCGTTCTTCTAATGCCTGTGCCAGCCCCTCTTCCTCTGTGTTGCCCTTCAAGTGCTGCTTCTGGCATCGTTTCTTCTCAACTCCCTGCTCTTACTGTTAACTCTGGTTGACCACTTCCCCAAGTTTGGCAGTAATGAGTCATATGCTGAGTGCCACACACTTTGCACATGTGTCTAATTCTTCATTACGGTGCTAAGAATGTGAGTACCATGGAATAAGGATTTATGGGCCAATGGTAGTTTTTAGCCTTTTACATAAAATGCCATTGTCACCATTTTAGAGATTATAAACAGCTTAGGAAAGCCTGTGTGACTTTTCCAAACCAGGCAACCTGTGACAGGCCTGGAATTCCAACTCTGGGCCTTGCTCTGCCTGTTTACCTCTCCCTATATCATTCTTTCTAGCTTTAGGCTCCTTACACTCAGCCCTCCAGATACTGTCATCTGCATGTGCCAGGGACACCACAAAATCAACTGTCCCAAAAGGAGTTTGTTCTGTTTTTTTTTTTTAAATCATTGTATTTCACAGTTCTGTTTTTTTTTTTTTTTAACTTTATTTTTTGTTTGTTTGTTTTTTGTTTTGTTTTTGCGGTACTGGGGATTGCACTTGCCAGGCAAAGCGATTATTCTACTGAGCTATCTCCCCAACCCAATGGCAGAAACTTTTTTTTTTTCCTAGCCTCACAATGCCTTCAGGGCAGGTCTGGTTTGGCCTGAGTTCTGGGGATCAACCACATCTTCCTGAGCCTGACTGCTTTGTTTAAGCAGACACTTAAACAACTGAGCTAATGGGCAGGCCCCCTGTTCTGTTTTTCCAGACCTACATATTCCTTTTATGACCTCTATATTGAGCAATAATCATTTCTTAGTCCTTGAAGCAGGAGGATCATCTGAGTTTCTGAGTTCAAGACCAGCCTGCGCAACAGAGTAAGGCTATTTCAGAAAACCAAAACAATGATAAAATTTTCTCAACTCAGCAGTCCAGTCTAAATGCTCCGTTTCTGTAGAAGTCCTTCAGGACCTCATTGTGGTCCAGCAGGAGTTTGTGATTGTAATTCCTGGGAAAAATAACTGGGACTGTTGCGAGTAAATTTCAGTCTACCACTTCCAGTGCATCCCACATCAATAAACAAATAAAATAAAGAGATAAAGATCTATCTGCAGTTGTGGGAGCCAAGGGGGTCCTAAGTCTGGAGAGAACAAAGGCCAGAGCCAAACTCAGGTTTTATTAATTTCTAAAGAGGGGAGTGGCTCCGGTTGAGTGACTGTGAGAATGGTGGAAGTTCATGAGTGATGTGAGCTGGGCTAGGTAGGAGGCACAACTGCACCACCACGTATGCAAAAAGAGTACTGATTCCTATAACAGGTGACCTCTAAGCTTGGAGGACTCTGCATAATGTTGGGGTCAGCTGCTTCAGCTTTGATGTCTAGCTCTTCTTGCCCTGGGATGTTGCCTCCTCTTTCTGGAGGCTCAGCCCCAGCAGATAGCATGGGTTCTCTCAGCCCAGCTCAGGCTTAGTAGTAGGGAGCCATAGGTGGGGCATCACTGACCTGTGGCATTGCTCCAAAGGCACCTCAGCTAGACCCATTTGCATTACTTAAAACCAGTTGGGAGGGTAGAGCATTTTCCTAGGCAGCTCTGTACATATGGGGGGAGGGGGTATCAAGGCAAAGGTGAATCACAAGGGAGGCAAAGTGTCCTCTTTAGGGGGAGCCTTCCCCGTGGCCCTCTCCCTCAGTTTCTACCTCTGTTTTTCAATCTGCTTCTTTCTCGCCCTCTTCTGTTTAGTCATTTCTTCCAGTTAATTGACCATCCATGGGCCTGCTCTCCATACCCTGCTTGTCTCCTAGCTCTAGTTCTATCATATGCTTGCTGGCCATTGAAGCAGCCTGCACTCAACCTCCCAGACTCAGGTATTCCCTGCCCTGATATTCCTCCACACTTCTGTAATCTCCATTAGAAATCCTAAATGGACTGTCAGTGCCACCAGCAACAAGACAAACATCCTACCCATCCACCATCTATCTTTCTATTTCTATTACCTCCAAATTTCCACACACCTATATGATCTTCTTATATTGAACTAACTGCAATTTCCTCAGTGCTGTGCAGCACTGTCCAAGACAGCTCTCTGTAGTGATAGAAATGACCTATATCTGTGTGACCACTATGGTAGCTGTATGAGGCTTATGAGTACTTGAGATATGACTAGCACTACAGAGCTGATGTTAGCTAATTTGAACTAAAAGTCACTTGAATATTCTATATTGAATTCTAAGTTGAATAGCACAGAAGCTTATACCTTCGCTTCTCCCTGGGAAGTGCGTTGGACATGCATGCTCTCAGGACTCAGCCCTTATCTGCAAGTTTAGAATCTGAATCTCAACAAAATTGCCAGGTGACTTGTATGTTTCTTAGTTTTAAGAAGGGGCTGGGGAGATGGCTCAGTAGAAGAAGTGCTTGCCTGGCAAGCACAAGGGCCTGAGTTCAATCCCCAGTTCTGCCAAAAAAAAAAAAAGTTTCAAAAAGCCCTGCTCTGAATTATCTTTCACTTCCTTGCTTTTGTAGGCTCTGTCCTCCTTGTCTGGTCCGCCTGTCACCTCTTTTTTGCTTCCTAATACCTACTTATTTCTCAAGATCCAGCATTTACTGTCATAGTGTTGTTTATGTGGTTATGTAAAAGGCAAGGGATGAGCAGGAGGGTAAGAGAGAGAATTTATGTATGATGCAACCACATTTACCCTGTAATCCATGCATGTATACAGGGTGTGTACATGTAAAATTTATATATATATATATATATAATACATATATATATATATATATATATATATATATATATAATACATATGCATATATGATCTCTGTGCATGTGAAAAGATGGTGACTAAAATGGTAGGGTTTTTTTTTTGTTTGTTTGTTTTGGATCAGGGATCAAACTTGGGTCCTTGTGCTTGCCAGGCAGATACTTAGGCTGCCAAACCATCTCAGCCCAGTTCTTTTTCAATATAGTGGGATTTTCTGTCTTTTTAAAATATTTTTAAAATAGGGTTAATTTTTTTTTCCAATGAGCATTCATTATATAAGTATTCTCATTACAGAAAACAAAATGAAGGCTACCTTAGTCTTTTGTAAGTACAGTTGGTCTCCACCTTTACAAAGGTTAGACTCAAGATTTTCAATTTACAGTGGCAGCAAAGTGCCTGCATTCAGTAGAAACCATTCTGGTTTTCCTTTAGTAAACAATAAATTGCATAAGATACTCAATGCTTTGCTAAAGTAGGGTTTATGTTATCTGATTTTTGCCTAATTGGGCTAATATAGTGTTCTGAGTATATTTAAGGTAGACTGCGCTAAGCTGGAATGTAAAATTACCAGTATTGGCTGTGTGTGGTGACCCACACCTGTAATCCCAGCACTCTGGAGGCTGAGGCAAGAGGATTATCGAGAGTTCAAGGCCAGCCTGGACTACAAAGCAGGACCCTGTCTCAAATAAGAGCAGAGGATTTAGTTCAGAGGTACACATGCCTGCCTGGCAAGAGCAAGGTCCTAAGTTCAATTTCTGGTACCAGTGAAAAGCAAACAAAAATAAATAAATACAGCCAGCCAAATAGCTCAGCAGATTAAAGTGCCTGCTTAGGCAGATGCAGGGGCCTGGAGCTGCTTCCCCGGGCCTGCTGTGCTGACCCCACCCCCAGGGTGCGCTGAGACGGTGATGAGACTAGGCATGGTGGCACACTGTAATCGCAATGCTTGGGAGGCTGTAAACAGAAGGATCACTGTGAGTCTGATCTACGTAGTGAGATCCCATAGACACTGTACTAAATAATAAATAGTCAATATTTTCAATGTAATTTTTTATTTTGGACATAATCCCATCTTAAATTCAGGCCCATTTGTAATTGCAAGTACAGTGTTTTAGAAAAACAGAGTCCAGCCCTTCCATAGTTAAAGACATACTTTTAACACTCATCAAGAACCAGTGGAGCTGGGTGATGGGAGATGCCTACCTTTATTCCCAGTACTTGGGAAGCTGAGGCAGAAGAATCACCCACTCAGCCTGAATTACATAGCAAGGCCCTATCTCAAAAAACAAACAAAACCAGCAGCAACCATAGCATTGGGAAACACTGACCTAAAAGCAGAAGAAAGATATGGAATGATGCCTTTCATATTCTGTCGTGTGTCTATCCTCCCATCCCTTACATATGATCTTAACATAAGGATAATAAACTTCTCTTTATGCCTCCTAGTTATGACTGGAGCCAGAGTGAGCATTAGGTTACTGAGAGGGTTGCCTGGACCATTAGAAGCCCCTGAGAGGTATTTGCGTGCATTCAGTGATGTGCATGGCATTGTATTTGGCTCTAAGCAACAAGTACACTATACTAAGAATGAAAGTTTGTATTTGGCTATTATGAGTCTTTCTTTTATAAGTTTTATTTACTGAAAAAAAAAAAAAAAGGTACAATAACCTAGCAAGGTTGCTTTAAATTCATGGCAAAATATGTCTTGCTGAGCTGAGGGTTGCGGTTTGTACAGAGCTTACCAGCTCAGCTGTGGCAGTTGGTGGGTGCTGGTTGTAGAGAAAGGCCATGAAAAGCAGCCAGTGTGAACAGGAGACAGCATAGCCTGGGGCCAAAACATGTTCTGGAGTCTGCGCAGCAACCACTCTGCAAAAGTAACAGGATATTATGAAATCTGATGAAGCAGCAAGGTAAAGGAAGCATTTTTCTTATTAGATAGCTAGGGATATTATACAATCTTGTCTTACAGAATTAATTAAATTCTAAAGATAAAATGGGGCTGGTGAGATAGCTCAGTGGACTAAAGCACCTGCTTACGTGCTTTAGGCAAGCTTAGGCAAGTGCAGGGACCATGGTTTGATCCCCGGTTCCACATGCCGTGCCACCCTCACCGTCAGGGTGGGCTGAGCTGGCCAGAGTCCAGGCATATTGGCGCATGCCTGTAATCTCAGTGCTGGGGAGGCTGAAAGCAGGAGATCACCGTGAGTCAGAGCTACATAGTGAGACCCTGCAACAACCAAATACATTTTTTTTTTTAAAAAAAGGATAAAACAGAAGAAAATGTGTATCTTGTATTTTAGAACAATAATGGTGAATCTAAGTGAGGAACTCAGCAGCTGAGATGGATCTTTTATACATGTATGCTCATATTTATAAGTGTAAATCCATTTGTCAACCTTCCACTATCCACACCCACCTTATCACATATTTGTGGCTCTAGATACAGGTGATTTGGATAGCAGATGCACCCAGACTTGGTGATATCAATTTGGATGATCCTTCTTGAGAAAAAGAGTGCAAAACATCATACTTTTATGTCTTTTAGAAAAATTTATAATTATGTGTGCACACTGGGGGATCCTTTCTCTAGTACCTGGATGAGGCCCATGCAGATAAATAATATGAAGTCAAAGGTGTTTCAGCAAGAGAAAGCTCTTCTGCTTCCTTAGTTAAGGAGGAAACTCTGGGTCATGCAGAGAGACAAACAGCCAGCTTTTAGTGCACCTTTTATTACATGGCAGGCATTGTTCTAAGGTTTTGATGCACATTGTCTCTTTTAATCCTCTTACCAAGACTGAGAAATATATACTGTATGATCTCCATTTTACAGAGGAAACTGAGAGCCAGCAAGGTTAATAACTTGCCCCAAGATGTTCTGAGTGCTGATATTACAGGTATGTGCACTGGTTTCCAGCTCTTGAATTCCTAGTGCAGTGTACTTTCTGCTCTTTAGGGCCAGCAGCAGAAAGCAGAGCCTAAGCCACCAAGCTGAGATTTAACAATATGCCTTCTGCTGTGGACAGAACTTGCGAAGTGCAGACGAGATTGACTAGAAGGGTCTCAGCAGTCAAAAGGAGATAGGACTGGATAATTTCCAGAACTTGACAGAAGACCTCAGCCATATTGGGGAGTGAAGGTGGAGAAGCTTGATTATGAGCCACTAGGAATCTCTACCACATAAAATCAGATTGCTAATTTTACAATACACTAGTTCTGAACTGACACTGATTCCAGGGAATCCAAAATATCATAGTGGCCCTCCACTGAGAGTAGAGGCCAATGGAGGGCAGGTGACCAGTGGAGTTTTACCAAAGGTCTGATTTACAGTGGGTCCAACAGGCCCTCGAATCCATCCAGTAGTCATTTCCCCGGTTCCAAATGTATAATTGGGATAGATATACTTAGTACTTGGCAAAATCCTCATATTGGTTCCCTAATCTGTCATGTGAGAGCTATTATGGTTGGAAAGGTCAAATGGAAGCCATTAGAGTTGCCTTTGCCGGGTGAAATAGTGAACCAAAAGCAGTATTGCATTCCTGGAGGGATTGCAGGGATCAGTGCCACCATCAAGGACTTGAAGGATACAGGGATGGTAGTTGCCACCACATCTCCATTAGTTCTTCCATTTGGGGCTGGCCAAATAGCTCAGCAGATTAAAGTACCTGCAAGCAGGGGCCAGGGATTCAATCCCCAGGCCTACGGTGCTGTCCCCACCCCTGCAGTGCACTGAGACAGCAATGGAGACTGGGCATGGTGGCACATGCCTGTAATCCCAGCTCTTAGGAGACTGTAAACAGATAGATCACTATGAATCCGATCTAGTAGTGAGACTCTGAACACCCTGTAGACCCTTCCCTAAAATTAAAAAAAA
>NW_004524595.1:18058665-18070914 GCF_000260255.1 Octodon degus | reverse complement strand
ATATATATATATAAATTTGGCTAGTGCAGAAGACAGATGGGTCTTGGAGAATGACAGATTACCATAAACTGAATCAAGTGGTGACCCCAGTTGCAGCTGTGGTACCAGATGTGGTTTTCTTGCTTGAGCAGATTAACATATCTGGTAGTTGGTATGCTGCTATTGATTTGGCAAATGTCTTCTTCTCCATACTTATACTCCATAAGGACTATCAGAAACAATTTGCTTTCAATTGGCAAGGCTAGCAATATACCTTCACTGTGTTACCAAAGAGGTACATTAACACTCCAGCCCTGTGTTGCAACTTAGTTCATAGGGACCCTGATCACCACTTTGTCAAGGTATCACACTGGTCCATTACATTGACGATGTTATGCTGACTGGGCCTAGTGAGCAGGAGGTGGCAACCCCACCTTGGATTTGTTTTTTGTTTTTGCTGGAACCGGGGATTGAACTCAGGCCCTTGCGCTTGCCAGGCAAGCACTTATTCTGCTGAACCATCTCCCCGGCCCCCTAAGTCATCTCCCCGGCCCTCTTGGATTTGTTAGTACAGCATTTGAGAACCAGAGGATGGGAAGTAAATCCTACAAACATTCAAGGTCCTTCTGCCTCAGTGAAGTTTCTAGGAGTCCAGTGGTGTGGAGCATGTAGAGATATTCCTTCTAAGGTAAAAGAGAAGTTGTTCCATCTCACTTCCTCTAAAACCAAGAAGGAGGCACAATGCCTAGTGGGTCTATTTAGATTTTGGAGACAGCACATTCCTGACTTAGGTATCATAATCCAGTCCATTTACCAAATGATGTGGAAAGCTGCTAATTTTGAGTGGGGCCCGGACCAGGAAAAAACCCTGCGATGGGCCCAGACTGCTGTTCAGACTGCTGTGCCCCTGGGACTATATGATCTGGCAGATCTGTTGGTACTTGAAGTGTCAGTGGTAGATAGGGATGCTGTTTGGAGTCTCTGGAAGGCCCCATAGGTGAACTGCATTGGAGGCCTTTAGGATTCTGGTGGAAGGCTCTGCCATCATCTGCAGATAATGACTCTCCTTTTGAGAAACAGCTCTTGGCCTGCTACTGGGCCTTAGTGAAAACTGAACACTTGATTATGGGACACCAGGTCACCATGAGACGAGTTGCCTATCATGGCCTGGGTATTGTCTGACCCTTGGGGCTGGGGAGATGGTTCGGTAAAATAAGCGCTTCCCTGGTATTGTCTGACCTACCAAGTCATACAGTTGGACATGCGTAGCAACAGTTTATCATTAAATGGAGGTGGTATAATCATGATAGGATCCAGGGTCTAGAGAGTACAAGTAATTACATGAGGAAGTTGCCCAGATACCTATGGCTTCTACACCTGCTATATTGCCTTCTATTTCCCAGCATGCACCTATGGCATTCTGGGGTGTACCATATAATCAGCTGTCAGAGGAAGAGAAGACTAGGGCCTAGTTTACGGATGGCTCTGCAGGCTATGGAAGCACCACCTGCAAGTGGACAGCAGTGTTGTAGTCCCTTTCTGGGATGTCGTTAAAGGACAGTGATGAAGGGAAATCATCACAGTGGGCAGAACTTCGTGCAGTGCACTTGGTAGTGCATTTTGCCTGGAAGAAGAGATGGCCGGTTGTACGACTATATACTGACTCATGTGCCATAGCCAATGGTCTGGCTGGATGGTCAGGAACTTGGAAGGAGCATGATTGGAAAATCAGTGACAAAGATATTTGGGAAAGAGGTATGTGGATAGACCTCTCCATATGATCAAAGGATGTAAAAATACTCGTTTCTCATGTAAATGCTTGCCAAAAGGTGACATCAGCAGAGCAGGACTTTAATAATCAAGTGGATAAGAGGACCTGTTCTGTGGATAGTGGCCAACCTCCTTCTTCAGCCACCCTATCATTGTCCATTGGGCCCATGCACAGAGTGGTCATGGAGGCAGGGATGGAGGCTACGCATGGGCTCAGTAACATGGACTCCCACTCACCAAGGCTGATCTGGCTACAGCTCCTGCTGAATGCCCAGTATGCCAGCAACAGAGACCAACACTGAGTCCCCGATATGGCACCATTCTCTGGGGTGATCAGCCTGCGACCTAGTGGAGGGTTGATTTATATTGGACCACTTCCAACACAGAAGAGACTGTGTTTTGTCCTCAGTGACATAGACACATACTCCAGATATGGATTTGCCTTCGCTGTACATAATGCTTCTGCCAAAATTACCGTCTGTGGACTTAAGGATGCCTTACCCCATGTGGGCCCCATCCCTGGGGCATGCGAAGACAGCAACTGAGACTGGACATGGTGGCGTGTGCCTGTAATCCCAGCTCTTGGAAGGCTGAAAACAGGAGGATCACTACAAATGTGATCTGTATAGTGAGACCTTGTAGACACTGTACTAAATATAAAAAAAAAGAATGCCTTATCCCCCATCATGGAATTCCACACAGCATTGCCTCTGATCAAGGAACACATTTTATAGCCAAAGAAGAGAAGCAGTGGGTTCATGCTCATGGAATTCACTGGTCTTATCTTGTTCCTTGCCTTCCAGAAGCAGCTGGTTGATAGAAAGGTGGAATGGTCTTTTTATGACACAGAGCACCAGATAGGTGGCAGTGGTTTTGCAGGGCTGGCGTAAGGTACTTCAGAAGGCTCTATATGCCTTGAATCAGTGCCCTCTGTGTGGTACTGTGTTTCTCATAGCCAGCATTCATGGGCCCAGGAATCAAGGGGTGGGAGTAGGAATGGTACCACTCGCTATTACCCCTAGTGATCCACTAGCAAACTGTTTGCTTCCTGTCAGTCCTAGTTCCAGGGGAGCAGGGAAGGCTTATACCAGGAAGCACAACAATGATACCATTGACCAGGAAGCTTAGATTTCTCCTGGTCATTTTGGTCTCCTCATTCACTCTGAGGAAACTATCTAAAAAGAGAACTACAGTGTTGTCAGGGGTGATTGACCCAGACTGTCAAAGGGAAATTGCATTACTACTCCACAATAGAGGAAAGGAAGAATATAGAGTACAGGAGATCCCTTAGGGCGCCTCTTAGTATTACTATGCCCTGTTATTAAAGTCAGTGGGAAACTACAGCAGCCTAATACAGGCACAATGACAAATGGTCCAGACCCTTCAGGAATGAAGGTATGGGTCACTCCACTAAGGAAAGAACCCGGACCTGCTGAAATGCTTGCTGAAGGTCAAGGGAATACAGACTGGGTAGTGGAAGAAGGTTCTAAATACCAGCTAACAACCCTGTGATCAGCTACAGAAAAGAGAATTATAATTATACTATTTCACCCCATATGGTTCTGTTAAAATATAATATTGATAGATTTAATGCCAGTTCTTAAGGATAATTAAACCTGTATTCATGCTGAAGTTATGAAATGATTAAGCATAAGCATCAAGCAAAGAAAACCTACCTTCTGTTTTGGTAAGGGAATTAGTGCATTTCCATTTGTACACAGGATAGTTATAACATATTAGGTACAATTACACACATATCTTTGTATCTGGAGACTGGTTTAAAGAAATATGCCTAGGATAGTGAGGTTAAACCCAATTGCATATTTTGTAGGGTAATAATAAGCTTTTCTACTGGAGGGTTACCAACATAAGTTTGCAGACCAAAAATTACAGAAATAGAAGGGCTGCAAGGACAGCCAACATTTTGACCCTAGCTTTTCAAGGTCAGTGAAGACTCAGGATATAGGAGAACCTATACTGTAATATCATGTAACTCAGTTGTGTCCCAAATTTTCTGATCAAGGATATGGGGCCACAGAGCAACATGATCAATGATGTAGAGTGTGCCTAAGGAGAGTCACATGCAGAGAAAACATTCTCTCAGGCTTTCACAGAGAGCACATTGGCCAAGCAATGGCCATGACTCATCCACGTGGCTGACACTGAAAAAGGATCTGCAAACTGCAATATAGGGTTACAGGATAAATCCTGAGGGTATTTGACTGACCTTATCAGACACAAAAGTTACATTTCTGATTATATAGGTCTTGCTTTATCTTGGTCTTAACCATCCAGCAGAAAAGTATAAAAACGAGGTATATGAAGTAAAGCCATATTAATATGTTGAGCTGGGAAAGGCTCAAGTCAACAACTTCTTCAGATAACCCACTACTATGTGGACTGCTGGACTGTGCTGGATTGTTTTGCTGAATTTATGCACTTACAGTATTTTGATGCCAATGGAATACCCATCTCTGACAGGACTAAACAAAAAAAACAAGGGATACAAAGGAAGGAGCATTTTGTATCTATATATACAAAATAGTTAGGATAATTATATAGCTACTTTCGCTTAATTCAATGAGAAGAAAGATTTGTACTAATAGTATTTGGGCACGATATCCTGTCTGCATCTTGTACTATGGATAACCACTAAGAAGAAGAAAATGTACAATGTATTAATTATTGAAATTGTCCCATTAATCAGTTTTGAATACTGTCTCATTGCTATTTATTTCTCAATAAAATAAAAATAAAGAGAAAAATAAAAGAGCTGGGATATTAAAAAAAAAATAAGTCTAGTTGCCAAGTTGACAAAGGGTGGACTGTAGTGGTTGATACATTGTGTCAACTTGAGAAGTTAAAAGCTCCATGAGAAGTTAAAAGTTTAACTTGAGAAGTTAAAAGTCCATACCCTAGGGTGTGGAGGCCCCACCCTAGAGTGACTCATCACTTAAAGGATATAAAAGGGAATTGAGGCAGAATGGAACATTGCATTTCCTCGGAGGAGCTCTGGTCTTCCCAGTCAGCTTGGATGTTCTCTTCTGGCGCAGACTCTGGCCTCCACCTTGGATCCTTCAGCCTCTGGTGTAGACTCATCAGCCATTGCAGACCTATCGGTCTCCTGATAAGGACTTGTGCTGAACACTGCAATGAGCTCCAGACCTTGGACTGAATCCTTCAGCCTCCAGTGTGCAGATGCTCCCTGCATGCTTCCTCATTCAACTCTGTGGCTGACAACAAGCCATCTTGCAATTTCTTACACATTTGTACATCTTGTGTTATATCTGTTCCTCTGGTAAAACCCTGACTGATACAGGCCCAGATTCCAGAACTTAACAGAAGACCTCAGCCATATTTGGGGAGTGAGGGCAGAGAAGATTGATTCTGAGGCCCTGGGAATCTCTACCACATAAAATCAAATTGCTAAAATAGAATCAAATCAAATAAAATGAAGTTGTTTTTAGAGGCTCAGAAATAGGAGATTCTTGTTGCACAGGTCCTGCTTAACCTTGGTCTTAACCATCCAGTAGAAAAGTATGAAGACAAAATATAGGAAGTAAAGCCATGTTGTTATGTTGAGCTGTGGGGGACTCAGGTCAATAATTTCTGACATTGCCAGTTAAACAGAAGACCCAATGCTATTATGAGCTACTGGACTCTTTTAGAATATTTTGCTGAGTTTACACACCTATAATATTCAACAATGGAACTTAAAAAAATTGGGGTATAACTATGAATGTCCATTTTGTATCTGTGTATTCAAAGTGGTTGGGATAGATATATAGTTGCATTCTCTTAATGAATAGAATGATTTTTTCTAATGGTGTTTGTAAGTAGGATCACAAGTCTGCATCTTGTACAGCAATTAACCACTAAGAAGAATATATGCAGTGTATTATTTGTTGAAACTGTACTTTCAATTTGATTTGAAACTGTCTCATTGCTATATGTTTATCAATAAAACTTTGAAAAGAAAAAAAAAAAAAAAGAAAGAAATAGGAGATTGAGGCGGCGACCTGGTGCGGCGGTCTCGGCGCCAGGCCACGGAGTACAAGGTCGCCGGTTCGCGCCCCCGTCCGGACTCTTTCTCTTGGGCCGGGGAGATGGCTCAGTGGAATAAGCACTTCCCTGGCAAGCGCAAGGGCCTGAGTTCAATCCCTGGTTCCGCCAAAAAAAAAAAAAGTAAATTATTTAAAAAAAAAAAAAAAAGAAATAGGAGATTGGCTAGAGGGAAATGTAGCTTTGTGGTAAAAGAGTGTGTAATTAGCATACTGGGGTTCTGGGTTCAATCCCCAGCATGAAAGAAAGAAAGAGAAAGGAAGAAGAGGAGAGGAGAGGAAAAAGGAACAGCTGCATGATGAACCTGTAGAAAAGTTCCCTGATACTCCCATTTTCTGGACAAGGATCCTCTGGGAAGCAGTCTGATACAGCCCAGCCTTACCTGTGTCTCCTCTCTCGGGATGAATATGCATCACGCGCTGCTCTTCACGCTTACTGTTTTACTGTCTTACACACAAGTAGTAATCCCAGTATTTCCTTCAGCCCTCCTTTTAACTTTCTTGTTGTATTTTAAAAAAAGTAAAAAAAAAGTTCTCATAACATACTTAATGCTTTCGCTCCATATGTGTGATCAAAAAAACCACACATTTATAGTTGATAAATGCAGAAGGCACTAGAGAAGCACTTGTATTAGAAAGGGGAAGCAGTACATGTGGAGAGTGAAATGGAGTTAAGCTAAACACAACTTAGACCTGGATGTGCTGGCGCAGGCCTGTAGTCCCAGCACTCAGAATGCTGAGGTAGAAGGATTGCTGTGAATTCAAGGCTATGCTGGGCTATGCGGTGAGTTCAAGGCCGGTTTGAACTGTATAGTGAAACCTTGTCTGAAAAACAAAGCAAACAAATAAACAAAATAAAAACCTTGTATTTATTTGTAATTATTTATAATTATTATTTGTCCACTATTTGTTCATTCATATTCCTATTCCATTTTAGTCTAAAAGGTTTGAGTAGAATTTACAAAAAAAGAAAAAAAAATTCAAAAAACCGAAAACAACAAACCATACACATTACTATGAGATATTAAAAAAAAAAGAAAAGGGAGTTGGGTGTGGGAAAAATAAGATGAAGGTTAGGGCTCATCTGCACAACACCCGTGGTGTTCTCCATGCTGGCAGAAGGCCAGAACTGGCTCTGAGCTGCCTGGAAATCAGCGCAAAAGCCAGAACACAGAGAAAAACCAGACCTATTAGGAGAAACACGAATACTCCTGGAAGAAAGTTTCTCCCTGGATCGTAATTAAGAGGACATTGTAATAAATCTCTTTAATCTCAATACTGTAATAAGAATATTTTAATCTCTAAAACTTTTGTATGTCCAAGCTTTCTGATAGTGAGGCCAGGTGATTTAGCACACTTAGGCACAATGAAACTTTTTTTTTTTTTTTTTTTTTGCCAAGCTCTACCATGTAGTAAAAAAGTTTCTCTGTCAGGCCAGATGGCATTTAGGAAAATAATTGCTTAAAAAAGCAAAATCTAGGGATTGAACCTAGGGAATATTGAGCTATGACCCCAGCCCATTTTATCTTTTTATATTGAGATAGGCTCTTGCTAATAAATTGCCCAGGCCAGGCTTGAATTTGTGATCTTCCTGCCTCAGCCTCCTAAGTAGCTGGCATTATTGTCATAATGCCTAACTGACAAGTAGATTTTGAATACAAAGCAGGTGCCACACTTTACTGTAATTCTGAAACCAGTGATTGAAAACAGGTGGTATGTTCCCATATGTTATGGTTTGTCTCTAGGGGTCCCCCCAAAGCCTCATGCAGCCATGGGGTGGACTTCTAGAGTTTGTGTTAACTCATGATCCACTGGGATTATGGGTAATCCAAGGCTGGGATTATGGATCTCAGTATTGCTGGGATTACAGGTATGAGTGCTACACCCAGCTTGAGGCAGATAGCCTGAATGTAACATAAGAGAGACAGATTTCTCTCTGTAGCCATTGTTGCTGCTATTCCTCCCGTTTGCTCTCTGCTCTTTGCCACTACCGTGAAAGGTTGCCCTCTGCCATGTGCCACTCTGCCTTGGAGCCAGCTGAGTATGGGCTGAAACCTCAAGTAACTGTGAGCTAAATAAACCTTCCTTCATTTTGAGTGTCGGTTATTTGTCCCAGCAACAAGAGGAAAGTCACTAAGACACCCTAAGAAAGGTTAAGGATGTAGTCAGTGATAGGGGCACGTGAAGCCCTGAGTTTGATCCTTAGCACTGGCAAAACAAATGAAACCCCCCAAAAAACCTGAATAAAAAAAGTGATTGCGTTGGCCAGATAGCTCAGCGGACTAAAGCGCCTGCTTAGGCAGAGCACAGCGGCTGGGGTTTGATTCCCTGTGTGCCATGCCAGCCCCACCCCCAGGATGCACTGAGGTGGCGATTGAGACTGGGCGTGGTGGCTCATGCCTGTAATCTCAGGGCTTGGGAGGCTTGAAAACAGGAGAGTCACTAGTCTGATCTAAGTAGTGAGACCTTGTACACCCTGTAGACCCTGTCCTAAATTCATAAAAAAAAAAAAAAAAAAGTGATAGTTCCCAGGGTAAAGATTTTTATTATATTGTAGGGGTTTATACACACAACAGTAACATTTTTTAAGGTAAATAAATCAATTTACATGATTATAGGAGTAAAATAGCTTCTACAGGCAATATGTCATCATATGAAGTACTCCATAATAAAATGTTAAATCTGACATCAAAATACATGCTTTATTTTGATGTGAAATAATTGGTAGATCAGAGTATATATCAACTGAATGCTTACTTAACAATAGTAAAATCTTTATAGAATTTCATATGGGTTTTGTTTGTTTGTTTGTTGTACCAGGAATCGAATTCAGGTATAGACTTTGCACTTGCCTGGCAGACACTGTGCTGGTGAGCTATATCCCATTTCATGTGACTTTCAAGAGAAAATTTGAATGACTTTTCTCTTTTTAAAAAATGACTAAGAAAACTGTCCTACCAATTTGGTTTGAAAAAAATAAATAAAAGAGAATTTCAGAGTGTTTCCATAAAAAAAAAAATTAAAAAAAATGACTAAGAATCTGGGCTAGATTGTCCACTAGTGGAACATGAAGTAGGTCCCAATGTGGGTTTGAGACTTCATCCCAAAAGAAGAATGATGGGGTGGGGAGATAGCTCAGTGGAATAAGTGCTTGCCTGGCAAACACAAGGTCCTGAGTACAATCCCCAGTACCAGGAAAAAAAATAAAATAAAAAAATAAAAAATAAGGCAAAATCTACGTGAAAAGTGATTCTAGTGTTAGCCTTGCATTTACACTAGGCTGCATGCTGTTTGAGACAACCATTTGATTCAAAGTGGTTTTGTCCCTGAGTTTGGTGAGGTTCCATATGATGGTGAATTGAGTTTCCCCCAAATGCACAATTTAGCTGTAACACTGACTATTCTTTACTAGGAACGATTAGAAGTAGTAACTTGATGTCACTTTATTATTATTTTAAAATTTATCTATTATTTGTTATAGGGTCTCACCATGCAGCTCGTAGCATCCTCCTGTCTTAGTGTCCTAAGTGCTGGGATCACAGGCATGTGCCACCAACCTGGTTTTGATGACTGGCATGGCATGGGTGACCATTTGGCATGAAGTACCAGGGATCAAACTCTGGTCCTTGTGCTTGCCATGCAAGGGCTTAGACCGCTGAGCTATGTCCCCTCTTGATGTCACTTTAAATGTATATATGAACATTAAAAAAATTGGAAATTTTATTTTAATTTAGGTAGTCTAGATCTGGTGAAATGTAACAGGCACTGTTGGGGAGAAAAAAAAAAAAAAAGAAAAAGAATGCTTCTAGAAATAAACAAATTTTTTTCCAAAAGAAAAAAGAAAAGAATACCAAGCCCAGTGCCTTTCCCGTTTTGTCAATTAATTTGCCTTCACTAATGGAAGTATCCAAAATTCTCTGCTTTAGCTTTTTCTTGCCCAAAATTTCAAAAGTAATGACTCATTGCTAATATCTGCCCTACAACCTGATTAGACACTTCCGGGTGTTCACTGGGACAGATGAAATTTTTGGAATCAAAACAAATTCAAAGGGTAGGAAACCTCAAGTTCCTTTATTCTTAACTTTTTATTATGAACATTTCCACACATGTACAGAAGTAGAGTTTAAAAAGCCCCTGTATATAAACCTTGCAGTCAACAATCACTAACCCAAAACACTTTTTTTTTGTATCCTCGTTTCTCATTTCTATCTTCTTTTTTGTCAAAATATTTTAAAATAAATCTCAATTACCATCTTTTTTACCCCTAAATATTTCAGTATTCATTTCATAAGAGATGACACAATCACACCTGACAATGTCACCATGATTACTAAGAAAATAAACAGTAATTTTAGGTGTATAATCAAATACTCCCATTAATTTAAAATGTCATTTTACAGTTTGTTTCATTCAAGATTCTAACAAGACCTACTTGTTTTTAGTTGTTATGTTTCTGAAGTTTCTCTTGTGCATCTTTAGTCTAGAAATAAGTGATCTGTTTAAAAAATGCCTTTTAACTTTTTAATGATAATTTCAGATATAAATATATTATTATAAGCCTCCCCTACATGTGCACAAATAAGTGACTGTTAGTATACTGAGTTTTGCATAATCATCAGCATTATCTAATTCCAAAACATGCTTTTCATGTTTGACATTTCACTCCAAAAAGAAGCTCTGATGCCTAGCAACCACCACTTTCTATCTCTATAGATCTGCTTATTCTGTATTTTTTGTATACTGTAAATGGAATCACGCAGAGGTGTATTTTTTTCTTTTAGTTGAAACTTATATAAGGATTGTCCATGTTGCATCATGTTTGAGTCTATTGTGTGGTTGAATAACATTGTATTGTATGGATACTCATTGATTAGTTGATGAACAAGGGTTTGACTCAAGTACCCAGGTTAGTAGTCCTAGAGCAAGGGTGTCAGGGCGTGGTCTACGGGCAACACATGGCCCTGGACAGTGGCAATGTAGCTTTCTACATCATTACACGGTTTTTAGAGACATTCTTCAATACTTGACTGCGCATTGCTCTGGTGTGGACTGTGTAGGTGACAGTGGATCACGGTGCAGGGGAGGACGCAGTACAGTGCTAACTCTACCTCCCGTGCCTACCACATGCAGTCAAATGGAAATCTGAGAGAAGCCTGAGTGGATCAGATCACACATGCACTTGTGAGTAAAGCACACCGTTACTGATAATAGTATCTCAACCTACCTAGATATGTCTGTGTCCGTGAAGACAGGCATTTATTGTTACTAAGCAGACATGTCCTTTCTTATTTAATTAAGTGTGGGCTTATTGTATTTTTTTAAAAAATATATTTAGTACAGGGTCTACAGGTTCACACTATGCAGATTGGACTCTTAGTGATCCTCCTATTTTCAGCCTCCCAAGCGCTGGGATTACAGGCTTGCACTACCATGCCCAGTCTCAATCACCGTTTGCTGGGGAGGCCAGAGCTGGCACAGCATGTGGTGCCGGGTGATTGTGTCCTGGTCCCATTATTGTATTATTTTGATGTCATAATAAAAATACAAAGAATAAAGGAAGATTTATTACTTATACACATGAACTATCTCATATTTTATATCTAGGCCAAGACCATTCTTCACTCAGTATAGCCCAGGCAAGCCAAAGAGTTGAACATCATGTTCTAGAGCATTCCTCATGTTGAATTAAGCCAACTGCTTATTCCTGGTGCTGTCAATTTATTTCTATATCCTCTGTTTTTCTCGTAGACTTTTGAGAAACTTATGTTCTTGAAATCTTGGTTGTGTGAATTAGTCTGTGGAATAAATCACCTAGCATGCTTCCTGAAGGTATAGAATCTTAGGCCATAGATCTTTCTTTTCTTTTGTAACTGAGACAAAATGCCTAATACTCAAAATTAAGGAAAGAAAAGTCTATTTATATTACAGTTTGTGGAGGTTGGTTTCAGTCCATAATCGGCTAGTCTCCAGGCAGAGTGGCTTGGCAGAGGAGAAGTTCATGGCAAGCAGAAGACAGCAAAAGCAAGCAAAGAAGGAGATGAGCCTATTTCTGTCCCTCATATAGTATCCAGGCCACTGGGATTAGGGTGGTGCTAAACCAATCAGTGGACTGGTTTAGTAATCACCCACCCTTAATCTTCACATCACACCCTTGAGATCCAGCCACCTCTGTAAAAGCCCCACCTATAACTTCAGGAGGCTTTGGGGGGCATCTAGACTCAGCCATAACACTGGGCACCAGAGAGCCTGGTATTATATGCTCAGGAAGGAGGCCAGGAATCTGGGTTTTGTTGTTGTTGTGGGGTACTCTGAATCAAACTGAGGACCTTGCACTTGCCAGGCAGTGCTGTGCCGCTAAGCTATATCCCTGGCCCTGGGACTCTGCATGTTTAACACACCATTGTTTCTGATTTACATACTTGTTATGGTTTGTGTCTAG
>NW_004524595.1:18056760-18058000 GCF_000260255.1 Octodon degus | reverse complement strand
AGAACACAGTTTTAAATGTATCAGAAAACACACTGTTAAGTGTCTTTAAATCTTAATTTTAATGGCACTTGGCATTTCACACGAAACACCAGAAAAACAATTGGTAGTTCACTAAGGCTTTTAAAAAATAAAGTTGGAAATACTCCTTTTGGAATTACTGAAAAGGACCTAATATCTTCTGGGATGTAGCTATTTGTGGAGAATGTTGCATATAGATGTTAGTTAGCTTTCCTGTAGCGAATGAAATAGCCAAACTTCGTTTTAAAGGTACTGGAAGCGAAATAATCTCTAAAAATTAAATTAGCACGTGCATCTTTACAGCGTTGGCCTCAAAATTTACAGATGCACTCAGGTTAATTACTTAGAGTACTTTTTGATTCAGGAGATTTTAATTCTGAGCCTGAAGCCATGATTGCGTGAGCAGACCAAGTTGTGAACATTCTAAGAGAGCTATCCTTTTACTCTAAAAGTATGCCATTGTTGCTTCAACACAGTTTCATCACTTAAATAATGTATTTTATAACACCAAAGACTCCTGAGTTTGTTTTCCTCTAATTTTACAAAAGGTGTTTGCACTCACTTAATAGATGAGTAAGCCTTTTTTTAGGATCTTGTAATGTCTCCCAAAGCTATAAATCCAGTTTCATTTACTCTTAAGTGTCTCACTCAGCTATTATAGAAGA
Organism: Octodon degus; assembly: GCF_000260255.1. Taxonomy (NCBI): domain Eukaryota; kingdom Metazoa; phylum Chordata; class Mammalia; order Rodentia; family Octodontidae; genus Octodon; species Octodon degus. The sequence goes on along the minus strand of NW_004524595.1, from coordinate 18,057,317 downwards.
GGGTAGTGCAGCCCAGGGAACACTGTTAGAGCTTTGAGAGAAAAATAAAATGGATTTCAGAAAAAGAAAAGTGGAAGTCCGGGTGTGGCGAGGCACACTTGCAATCCCAGCCCTTGCGAGGCTGAGGCGGAAGGCTCACCGAGAGTTCAAGGCCAGCCTGAACTATATATAGTGAGTCCCTGTCTCCAGAAGAAAAGTGGATTTGGGCTTTCTGGAGGGCCACTTATATTGGGGTAAATCACTGAAAGTGGACATTTAATTCCCAGGTAATAACTTGTATTTCTTGTCAGGACTCTTGACCTTGTTGGCCTGAAATCAAATGGAGTACATACCTAAGCCACGGTGCATTTAAAAATGCTTTTTATTATGAAAAATGTCAAGTATACCCAAAAGCCGGAAGAGTATAGGAAGCTTCAGCAACGAGCAATATTTTGCCAATCTCATTTTATCTCTCCACTTTTATTTTTGCTTAAAGTTTTGCAAAACTACTTGAATTTCCTGATTGTCTCAAGGTTTTTAATATATATTTATTTATTTATTTATTTTGTGTGTGTGTG
>NW_004524595.1:18051064-18054575 GCF_000260255.1 Octodon degus | reverse complement strand
AAAAAGATCTTTTTTAAAAAAAAATTAAAAAATAAATAAATAAACTGGCATAATGACTCATGCCTGTAATCCCAGCACTCAGGAGGCAGAAGGATTGCTGGGAGTTCAAGGCCAGTCGACTATAAAATGAGACCCTGTCCCAAAAAGACAAAAAGAAAAAATACATGTTTTGAGCCTACTGAGCTGGCTTTTTCTGAAAGTATGGGTTCAAGCTATCTATATCAGAATCCCCTGGGGCCAGTGGTTCTTATGTAAATTCCCAGTCCCTACTAGCTCAGGGTCTTTGGGAGCAGAACCCTGGAATCTGCATTTCTGACACTAGTGCATTTTTGTAGTGCTGGGGATTGAACCTAGGGCCTTTCTACTGTGCTACATAGTGTTGCTAAATCACTAAATTGTGCAGTCTGGGATCTAATCTGTGATCATCATGCCTTAACCTCCAAGAGTGCTGGGATTATAGGCATGTGGCGCCATACCCAGCTACTGTGGGGATTTCTCAGATGACTGTGGAAAGGACAGCCTTACGATGCAGCTTAATCAGAGACTGGGAATAAATGACCAAGGGGCTGCACACTGAACAGCAAGACAGGCTTGAAGATCAACCACCAGTGACTCAGAGAAGGCAAGTGGGTAGCTCTTTCAAAGAATGGCCCAGCAGTAAAGAATGCTGCTACACGGGGCAGGATACTGTAGGGCACTAGATGGCGATGAAGACAATCTGGGTTCTGGCTCCCTATTTCGCTTAGAATGCTAGGAACCTCTTACCATAGTAGATCCTATACAGTGTGGCTCTATATGGCAGTGATCTCATTTCCCCTGTGGGTTGCCAAGGATGTAACATTGCCCACATCGATAGCCTCACATCCCGCACAACCACTGTCTTCCAACCCCAAAAGCCCCCACTGCATGATCTGTGTCATCTAATCAGGTAACACAATTCCTCTTCTGTCAGGACATGGACTGCCATTTGTATTTGAAATATTAATTACCACTGTTGCCATCTACTCTGTTTTTGAATTGCTCATCTCTGCTAGGGAATATACTTTCCATATCTTAATAAGGTCCCCTAATGCTTGACATTTTGAGCAAAACATTTGTTTCCATAAAAAGTGATGATCCATTTTTATAATTTCATTTGCCTTTAGTTACTGAATTTAAATAGTATTGTAGAATGCACTGACTCACAGCGGGAAAATATAGCTGCTTTAAAAAAAAATTTAAACTTGCAGGTCTCCTTGTCAATTGAATTTCTTATAGATCAGAGGAAGACAAACCACATCTCTAAGCATTTTTCTGCTTGTATATTTGGGAAGAGGGAGTGGAATCATGTTCATTGGGCATAGCTGCAATCTAGGGTTTCTGGGGATGAATGCACCTGCACTGCATGCCAGTGAGGTTCTGTGTTATGGTAACATCCAGCTCAGTGAAAGGACTTGGAAAAGGGCAAGATCAGGCAACCCAGCAGGGCACAGCAGGGGCACTATTATGTGCAGCCTGTTGAGATTCATGTTGCTGCCAGTGTTTTAATATTGTTGCCGCCCAGTAGAAACCTGACTTTGAAACTATTAGATTAGAGCAGTAAACTCCGCCCTAGTTATTGTAAACTCAAATACTTTTGGGGCCAGGAAGATAGCACAAAGGAGTAAAGGGGCCCAGATAAGAGACTGATAATTTATGGAGACAAGAGTTCGCTGAGAGAAGCCACCGCTTCTTACCTACTCCGGGCCACAACCAGGTTTGTGGACCCTGAATGGCTAAAGCTTTATTTTATTTCTTTTACTAAAGCTTTTAATGATTCAAGAGAAGCTGATAATCTGAATTTTTATGTGAACACTCTAGATTCCAAACGTTGGTATTAATTCAAGTGGATTTGAACCAGTAATAGTTTAAATCAGTATGTCTGTGGGATGCTATTTTGGAGTTTTCAATTTAGAGGACATGATACCTTAAATTAATGCCATAGTGAAATAGAAGTGGACTTATGTTTGTCAAATCAAGATAAGAGATGACTGAACACCATCAGAGTTTATAGCTGTTTTTCTGATGCCGTTAACAGGGACTCACACCACAAACCTCATAGGGACAAGTGACTCTTATTCTGGTAAGTAGTTGGAAGCATAGCTTTGGTGGTTTTGAGCCATTTGTCATGTAGAAGATTTGAATGAATCTGTATGGATCACGGCAGAGCCATGACTCAAAGGCTGTGCTTTATTTATTTAGTTTTTTTTTTTTTTTTTTTTTTTGCAGAACTGGGGATTAAACTCAGGCCCTTGTGCTTGCCAGGGAAGCACTTATTCCACTGGGCCATCTCCCTGGCCCCAGCTGTGCTTTATCGACTGTGGGAAGAAAGTAGTCTTGTAGGAAGAAACTTTCCTACAAGAAAGTAGTCACATTACAAAGTCAGCGCCCTCTTGATTCTTCAGAAGAAGAGAGGGCTGAGAATTTGCCTGGATTGCTTTACAAAATGCTGAAGCCTTAACTTGCTGGCAGAGAAAGTGGGAATGAAGACAGTATACTTCCGTATTTCTGAAGAGTGATGGCCAGATAGTACATTCTGTTAGGATTGGATTTCAGTGTGGAGCAGTCTCTTAACTAGAGAGCATGAGGATATAATTACAACATATGGACATACTGATCTCTTTCATGGTTAGCAAAGTGCATTTACAAAATTAAAAATCTAATTGAGCTTAAAAAGAAATTTTATTCTTATAAAAATATGTTGAGAGACTGGGTATGGTGGTGCGTGCCTATAATCTTAGCTCTTGGGAGGCTGTAAACAGGTGGATCACTACGATTCTGCTCTAGTAGTGAGACCCTGAACACCCTGTAAACCCTTCCCTAAAATACCAAAAGAAACAACAAAAAAAAGTTGAATAAAATTGTGAGAAGGCTATAGATGGTTGTGAGCACAGAGACCAGACTTCTTATTCTGGCTCTGTCTGAAACCAAAGAGGGTCTTTTTTTTGGTGGAACCAGGGATTGAACTCAGGCTCTTGCGTTTGCCAGGCAAGCGCTTATTCTATTGAGCTATTTCCCTGGCCCCCAAAGAGGGTCTTAATAATTTCATTTCTCTAGATTTTAAGTTGCTTGTATTAGATGAACCTCAATAATATATTTGATTATCTGTTTATATTACTTTAAAAAAAATAGTTGTTTCTGTCATACCTTATAGTTTCTGGTTTGTCTCATTTTGGTGGCAGTAGTGGTGATTCTGGGAATCGAACCCAAAGCCTTTGTATACTCAAGCAAGGGCTCTCTCAGTAAGCCGCCCCCAGCTGGCCATCTTTTTGGTTTCAAGGAGATATTAGATTGCTCTCCTGCTTTCTAGGTGGTTCAGATAGACCTGTTACATGTCTATGTTGGTGTTTTTGCGTTGAGACCATCCTAAAAGCTGCTACAATACTGTGAATGCATTAACAAAAATATTTGTGTAAGTATTATGAAATTACTTATGTTTTTCTCTGTTCTAACAAGAAAAAAGTGCTGTTTATTAAAATACAGTATTTAAAAA
>NW_004524595.1:18043414-18050273 GCF_000260255.1 Octodon degus | reverse complement strand
GGTAATGCAGAGAGAGAGAGAGAGAGAGAGAGAGAGAGAGAGAGAGAGAGAGAGAGAGAGAGGAGAGAGAGAACAGGGGTGAGGGTTTCAGTAATGCTGGTAATGTATGCCTTTACCTGGCTGGTGACCACACAGTATTTTTTTTTCATAGGTTCAGCTTGAACCACAATTATATCAAAGATAGCACTCATATCATAGACCATATCATAGACCATTTGTAATCACTTGAGTCCATTAGTACCCTTGAGGATTTTTTTTTTTTTCTTCTCCGAATGCCTTCAGGGCAGGTTTGGCTGGCTTGAGTTGTGGGGATCGAACCACAGCAACCTGAACCTGACCGCTTGGTTGAAGCAGCCACTTAAAGAGCTGAGCTAAGGGGCAGCCCCCCCCCTTAGTACCCTTGAGATGGTTGGATCTACTTACTTTGTTCACATTGGTCACAAAAGGCATAGCCAAAGAGTATAGCATTGGAAGCCAGTTGGTTCCTTACACCCCTCCCCCTGGATTTGGCTACTGAATGAATAATAAGTAATGATGACCAGTGTTTATAACGCACTTCACAAGGTGCAAGTACCACAACCGCCACTAGGAGGATGCTACTCCTGTGACTATGCCAGGATACACCTTAATCTCCCTTTCTGACCTTTTTTCTGAGAAGAAATAAAGTGTGGAACCCTAACTTCTCGATTTGGGAAAAAACTGTGAGAGAACTAAAGGCAGTCTTACCATTTCAATGAGTGGCCGTGTTTATAGCTTCTAGAAAGATAGGATCAGGTGCTGCTCTTCTGAAGGAAGAAGTCGTATTCTAGGTGCTATGCCGAGTCCTTCCTCCCCGACCAGGTGGTGGTGATGATGGGGCTGTTAAAGTTATAGAAACAATCCCAAATAAGCTAGGAAGAGACCCAGGCTGTAAGCACTGGCTTTCCCTTTCTTTTTATTTATTTTTTTTAATGTGGTGCTGGGAATGAACCTGGGGCCTAGTGCATGCAAGGCCAGAGTTCTACCACTGAGCCACATCTCCAGCCTGGCTTTTTTCCTTTATTGTAAATAGTGTTTGTGGACTTGAAAGCTAAGTAAATGTCCCCAGAGATGTTTGTTCTAAGGTTATAAGCTATTCACCTTACCCTAGAACCTAGGCTCAGCTTCTTCCAGTCTTACCCAATGTCAAGCATACCTTCACCCTACAAATACTGAATATCTGCCACATGCCTACAGTTGTGAGGGGCAGAGCAATGAGCGAAGCTCTCATCCCCCTCACAGAGCACATGTTCCTTTTTACTTTACTGAGAAGATAGAGCCCATCTGGTGTTAATTTCTACAACCTAATGAAAGAATTTTTCTTTTTCCCAAAATTTCTATGCATCTGATCTGTCTCTTCTAATAGGTTTATTGTTTACCTGCTCTTCACTTTTTGATGACAAACACTCTCAGGGGCTCCTACACTAATAATTTTGATAGAAAGGACAAATAAATGGACAAACCCATTGATACTCATGTGCCCCTCCAGCCTCTGAGCTCTCTCCTTATTTTACCCCCAATCCTCAAGGAGGTTTCATTTCTAGGGAAGCTCATTTGCTTCAGTTTCCTGACTGGGACTTGCCTGTCAAGCCCCGCCTCACCACGCCCACCAGGGCCATCAGTACTATAAAGTGCAGACTGGGCCCTGAGAGAGAAAATCCAGGAAAACATGGTAAGATGATTCTGATGGAGTGGGCCAAGTATTTCAGGTAAAATAATAAACTGCTAAGTATATGAGAACCTCTCATACAGCTATTAAAAAGATTAAATGTATTTAAAGCCATGTTCAAGAAGTAACCCTCATTACTAGTACTGTTGTCCTTTACTTTTCAGCTGTATTTGGTACATTGGATTACCACCTGCATCTTCATTCTCTGGCTTTGTGGAGGTTGCATGCTATCTAGTCTTTTTTTCAACCATTCTGAAAGATCTCCATTTTCATTAGTTTATCTAACTTTTTTTTTTGTATTTTATTTTTATCCTTTTGATGCAGGGTCTCCCTACCAGTTTGGACTGGTAGTCGTCCTCCTGTCTCAGCCTCCCCAGTGCTGGGATTACAGGCATGCCAACAAGCCCAGTTCTGGGGCTGGCACAGCATGTGGTACCGGGGAGTGAACTCGGGTCCTTGCCTTGCCAGGCTGGCACTTCCACCTGCTGAACCATCTCCCGAGCCCTTCCCTAGTTTATCTTACTCTACCTGATCAGTCCTTCCATGGTAGAGCTCCTCATGCTCACCTCTCGCCTGGTTTTAGTCTATAACCCTCGCCCTGGGCAATTTCACTCATTAGTCCATAACCTCCATGACCTTCTCGATATTAATTTTTCTTCGATTTATTTCTCTGGTGCAAACCTTTCTTATGAAACTTGTATGTGTACAGGTAAGGGCTTAATTAAATATCTGGATGTTTTGTGGTTGTCTCAAAGTCGACGCTTCTGAACCATGCTGGTGTCACTCCAGTCTCCTACACCTGAGCTTCCGTCAGCATTCCCTATCAGGGGCCAATGACTCCTCATGCTACTCAGAAACCTTGGACTTGTTCTTCTCCCTTATCACAGTCAACTACAAAGTCGCTGGCTGCTTCCAAAAGCCAATCTTCAGTTTGCTGTGTCCCTCCTCCTCCCCTGTCACGCTCCTAAATCCAGCTGTGGTGCTCTCTTGGCTTTCTCACGGGCCTCACCTGGAACACTTTTGCTGTCCTTCCCACAGTGGAGCCAACTAATCTCTCTCAGTTAATCAAAATGTACTATCAAGTACAAATCTACTCACATTCCAAGCTAGTTTAAAAAATCCTTCGGTGGCCTTTCGGTTGAGATTTTAAAATAAGCCAATTGTTCCAAAGACTTAGGGAATCTTTTTTTTTTTTTTTTTTTTTTGGTGGAACCGGGGATTGAATTCAGACCCTTGTGCTTGCCAGGGAAGCACTTATTCCACTGAGCCATCTCCCCGGCCCCAGGGAATCTTAACTACTCATGAATATAACCATAAAACATGCTTTTAGATTGATTTTTTTAGATGTTTCTCCACTAGAGGAGTCTACTGTGATGCTTTCTCCAAAGTGTTATCTTATTCTAATCATTTTATGCTAGTCGCCCACAAGAATTGTGTAGACATTCATAAACAAGTCCAATGACTACTGTTAGAAATCAAGCAGTGCATGGGCCAGGGCTGTTCTGCTTCATCCTAGAATCATCAAAGCTCTTGCACGGAGTATGTCTTTCATATAATTAAGAAAAAAAAGTCTTAAAGTTGTGTACAACTTTGAAATAGCCACAGAAAGCAATTTGATAGTCAAACTTGAGTCTACAGCCAGCAAAATACTTTTTTTCTCACCAGACTGCCAATGTTTACTAGCATTTGCATACCAAATGAACTGCAATAGCCTATTTTGCAGTGATTTAAAAAAAAAGGAAAAGAATGAGTATGCCAGGCATAGTGTTTGAGACTGGAATGAGGTTTTTAAAAAATGTGTAAGACGAGGTTCTGTCCCATCTTGGAGTGACACAACTGTTGAAATATTCAATATTTCATTTATTAGCTCTTCCTATGCACAGTGAGTTGATGCCTTAAGTGTAACATGGAGAACAAGAAGAGATCTGGTTTTTAATTTATATCTGATGAGGGGTAGGAAATGGACATCAAATAACCCCATAAAAAAGATGCAAAATAATAATTCTCACTTAGATAATGGTTAGTATGTGCTGGTATGTTCATGTTTTACAGAGAGTCATGAAATTAGCCTTTGAGAGGTATGTCATTGTTTGTCTAGGTAAAGAAATGGAGGCATGGAAAGGTTAGGCAACTTGCCATGATCATGGAACTCAGGTGGCCTGATCTTAGGGTCTGCTGTTTAACTACCTACTGGCTCCAGTGAGTGCCGTGTGGAATATTTTACAGACCTGAGTGCCACAATGGGAGGATGCATGGTGCTGTAAGAACACAAAGCAAAAGCATCTCACTTGTCTCAGGAGACACCTAAAGTCTGAGTGGGATGAAACTAAGTGAAAAGAAGAGAGACAGACATGAAACTGCTGACAACAGGAGGTAGAATATGAAACTAATGGCTACCCAGAGGTAGAAGTTAACTGTTGGAGGTGTGGGGAGCCGGCACTACATGTGTTAGGGAACAATGTAGCAAGGCCCTGTGGAGGAGACAGACCTGGGAAGATCCCTTTAGAGGGCAGGACACAGGAGGAACATCGTGAGTTCAGAGGAGGTTAATGAATCTAAGGGAGGGATGGAGAGTGTGGTGAATTCTCATCAGTCCTGAGGAACAGATACACAATGTTTCATTCTCAGGGAGTAGAAAGACAACAGCTCTAGATTTCTATCCTCTTAGCTCAGCAAACTCAGGAAGGGGAGTATTTCTTGAAAGTCTAGGATCTGACTCTTACTGGCTCAGTTTGCATTATGTACCTTTGCTGAACCAGTCATTGCAGCTGGGCCTTGAGGTTTTCTCATTAGGCAGGCCTGGAACACATGCTCTCCCCCGGAACCAGGGGCCAATGTTAGACACACCTGAACCCTATGGTATGAGAGTGGGAGGGACAAAGTTCCTTAAAGTAGAATCCAGAGGCTGTAACTGGAAGAAGGGACATGATTGCTGGGCAGGCAAAAAAATCAGAATTCTTCCACAGGTGGTTAGCAGGAGCAGTGCTTCTCACACCTTAAGCTGAATGTGGTTTTACCTCATTTAGGCCTGGGATGAGAATTAAGAATCTGTACCTTTAATGACCTCCCAGCAGATGCTAACTCTGCTGGCCTGTAGTCCACCTGGTATGTCTGTGTCCCTCAAATTCATTTAGGCTATTCAGTGCCAGACTAAAGCTCATCCTTCCATTTGCCTTTTTCCCCCAGTCTTACTACTCCATACCAGTTTACAGTATGCTATATGTCGAACACTGTTCCTCATAGCTCTCTAATCATCCTGTCAATATTTTCAAGATTTTACCTTATCACATCTGAATAATGTTTCCTCCCTGAGTCATGATTATTCTTCAACTCAAGTGTTCTCCAGTTTAGATCTGTGAATATCAGCCCTGTGGAAGTGTAAATTGTATTTAATCATTCATGAGTGTGACAAACTCCACTATGTTCAATTGATTTGTTGTATATGTAACTCACTGGCCAAGTTTCAGTCTGGTTGTTTGTCTGTATTGAACACTTGACAAGCTGTAGGCTGTTAAAAGGCATGCAAAAGATCCCTTTAACTTCCTGATATAGCACTCGGGAATCAGACACTTCAGTTTTCATTATATTAGTGGTGTGTTCAGTCCTGTGAACTGTACAATCTACGTACCAGTGCTGGAAAAATATTGAACTTTACTGTTGTATAGAATTCGCATATAATTTAAAGCTCTGGATTAATGCCTTTATAGGAACTTCTGTGAATCCGAGTTTGAAGACCTGAGTTTTAGCTTTGCGGTTGTTGCTGATCTTACTATGTGACATTTCTCAAATCTTTAAAAGGCTCCTGGGCCTCAGTAGTCTGAAAGCTTTGCTATCTTCTCCCATAGTGGTCTCCAACCTGTAGGTTAGCACATCAGTGTCATCTGTAACATCCGGGCAATACAGACTTGGGCAGGACACTCGGTCTTTTAAGCTTTATGTTACTGATCTGGGAAGGGAGGGAAGAGTGTCTATCACCTCCCAGTTATGGTAGCAACTGAAAGAAATGAGGATGGACAATGCTAAAATAACAAGGTTGACTATTGTTATCACCATGATCTATTTAGAAATAAGATTTAGGTAAGACAATGACATAAATACAAATGCTAATCCTTATATTCATTAAAAAAAATCCAGGGCCTACAAAGTTGTCAGCACTGTTTGTCTTATGTTTCCATCCTAGGTCCTATAGCAGTGAGGGTGAACCTGTTAAGAGTGAGTGAGTGCTCAAATCCACTTATTTATCGCAAAATGCCAACACTGCAGTTAAACCTGAACACTGAGGTTTTAGTTTAGAAAAAAACCAAATCAAACATTAACAATTTTTTTAAAGAACAGCAACATCCATGCCATGAGCTCACCACTACTGTCCTAGAATTCAAATCCTACACATGCATAATACTAATTTCCCCCCAATACGTTACCCTTGGTTGGATGAAAGCTGTCTTCAATTAGTTTCTCTTCAAATTCAATTTGTCGTGACATACACTGGTTTAAGAATTTATTAGCATTTCACTTGTAGAACTTGTGTGTGGACAGCACACTGAACTGCCTCTTTGGCCTACAGAATTCATCCCCACCCTTGGAAGTGGATTCTTTGAATTTGCATGAGTTTAACTTTGAAGTGGTGTGTAGACTATCACTTTGTATCTGCAAACTGATACAAATCTTATATGCTGCAAATGTACTGAAGCCTGACTACCCTGCATCTCAAAACACTAGAGGTCAGCTGCCTCAGAGAGGACTGTGTTTTCTTCACCCTACAGACAAGTTTTGTTCTGGCTCTTTCCACTCTGTACAATCTGTAGTGCTTGCCTAGAACCAGGACTTTTCCTTTGTACCTGTTAATGTCACATACTGCCAGAGCACTGGCCTCAGTCCAGGCCCGGATTCCTTTCCTTTCCAGGCACCCTTTAGCGAGCAGCTGGCCTGCTGCTGGTCAGGGCTTCCTGGCCACTCCCATGGGCTGACCCCATTTCACTTGCTGGGTCCCTGGTGTAGCCACCTCACTAGATCCCCAGGGAGAAACTAAAAGTTGGAAGTAGTCGCTCCAAACGCACACTACCTCCTCCCCGCCCCCCATACAGTGCTGGGGGTGGGGTGGGGGTGCTGGGGGGAGTCGAGGAGCAGAGCGGCTGGGCCGCGTAACCCAGCCCGCACCGCCCCGGCCTGAGC
>NW_004524595.1:17986763-18042679 GCF_000260255.1 Octodon degus | reverse complement strand
CGCCGACCCGAGCCGCGGGCAGCTGGACTGGGGACCCCCGCCCCGCCCTGGCCCCGACCGAGGGCAGCGGACCCGCAGCCCGCCCGCTTTCCGCCCACCGCCCACCGCCCGCGGGGCTGCCGAGCCCCCGCCCGCGGGTTGCGGTGGAAGTGGCTCGGGAGGAGGAGGGGGCCCGCCGGGGTGTCGGGGAGGGTGCGGGGAGCCGGGCGCGGGGCCGCCCAGCGTCCTGCTGGACTCCGCGACTGCCCTCGTATCTCATTTTGAGTTGAGTCCTTCGGTTGTATTTAAAATTCACTTTGCAGCAGCGATCAAATGGGTCTGTCTGGAGAAATTTAAAATGTCATGGAGCTATGGAAAAAAAAAAGTGCAGAATGTGGTTAAAGAGGTGAACTTCAACCTGGTTTAGGAAAGCACTGTAATTTGTTCGGGATACTTGAGTGTCCCCACCTGGGGAAGAGAGGGGCTGGATTCTATGGCAGTAATACGTGCAGGCCCCAAGGGTGGGCGATAGCTGGAAGCCTGCAGGAGGAGATCGAGGGTTTCCTGCCCTGGGTGATGTAGATGCGGAGGAAGCTGGTGGGCCTGGACATAACACAGCGAGGGGACAGCACTGGGCTCCGGCAGGGTCAGGGGCCGGGACCTGGTGGACACATTCATTTGAGTCTCCCTTTGCTTTCCCGTTTTAGTATCTGCAGGAACAGCCTCCAGCCGTTGGGTCCCCAGGGTGGACCTTGCTGGCGCCCTGACTAGTCATACCCTTGGGGAGCTCAGCTTGGGGTAAGGCGTTGCCCCTCGTGCAGATATGAGGGGCGTGTGTTTTGATTCCTTAGAACCGCCCCTCCCCCAACTCGGGCCAAGCTGGAACGTGTGCTCTTTCAGTGTCACTTTTGGGAAAACCTCCCTGGAGGCTGGTGGTACTGGCTCCTTCTGAAAGAATCTGAGATGGCTTAGAAGCCCTGGGCAAGGTGATCAGCTGCCCTGCCCCCATCACACCTCGCTTTTAAAATCTTCTGCCCCACATTCTGTTACGAGAGCAACACATGGCAAAGGAGCACCAAGGAGCCCGGGGGTGGATTTGAGAACCACTGGTGCTGGCTTCAGCTTCTAGCACTGTTGGGCAAGGCCATTGCCTCAGCCAGCAGAGCAGATGCTCAGGCTTCCCAGAGTGATAGCTGCCTGTGTTGGTGCAGGCAAGTTAGATAATGTGGGGAGCTCCTGGAGCCTTTCCACTTCCTCTCTTTCCCTGTCCTTTCTCCACAAGAAGACAAGTTTCCTGCTTCTTGCTGTCAAGTGACATTAATGTTGCTTGGTGCAGTGAGAAGGTGATGCCTTTCTCAGTGTCTGCTTGGACCAGCTCCTGAGGGAAACTGTGAAACCACAGCAGCTGTAGTAGACCAACACTTGTGCCTGCTAGGGTGGCCTCAAGCCTACAGGGTCCTGCAGCCAGGTCCTCAGACTTGGTGGTGGTCATGTCCTGCTTCTGTGTGATGACATCCCTCTGTCCAAGAGCTGGCTGGAAACTTGAGAGAGCTAGCATGTCTCCAGAGGAAGCCAGCTTTCCCCCCATCCCCCTTTTGCCCTCAGTGCAGCCAGGGCTTCTTGGCACACTCCTGGGTGGAATGTCACAACCTGTTTTCAGTGAAATTCAGCCAGGGAGACATGCTGCCAGGAGGACACAAGAGGAGCAGGCCATTACTGTGTCTGGAGACTCGACATCTCCTGTGTTGACCTAAAAAGGTACCAAGTTTAGGATCTGGGTGAAGCAGGGACCCAGGAATTCCAAGTAGAGAGTTTTATTTCCTGTTCAGAAATTGTTCTTAAGCAAATGCTGAGAGGTTTGGGCTCTAAAACCGGACTTACAGATTCAAGTCCTGCAGCTAACATGTCCTAACTTTGTGTCCTTGAGCAACTTACTCTTACCTTGCTGTCCTAATTTAAAAAAGAAGGATGGTAACCCTTGTTACCTCATCAGATAGTTGTATTATGTGAGTTACTGGGTCTCAGGGTCCCTAGCAAGTACTCAGACAGCTGTTATTGCCAGCATCTTTCTCATTACTGTGTTACCATCTTGGTTGTTTGGCACCATAGAGATTGCGCCTACTTTGACTTGTTGGATGCAACCACTAATATAAACAACCCACGGGTTCACTTATGCAAAGTAAGCTGAATGGCAGTTGACAAAGGCTGGATGAGAATTCGTAACCCCGCCCCTTATAAAAGGCTGTTCAGTTCACCTCTGCCCCTCCCAGACTCATTTCTCAGAGGACAAGGCTTTGTGATGAGGAGACTGCTGTGTTTTCACGCAGTCAGACATACATGTTCCCTGGACCCCTCTTCAGAGCTTTCTCTTGATGATGAATTGCTTCCAGGTAGGTCTTTTCTGGGTCTTCATTCACTGTTGTGCTTTTCTGTAGGGCTCTTGCTGCTCCTTCCCACTCTTGAGTCCATTTGGTCCCAGCTGTTTTGAGCAGTTGTAGTAAGAGCAAGCAGAGATTATGTTGTTTTATGAAAGCCGAGTTCTTTCGCATATTTTAAGCAGACTGGTGTGTGTCCATGAAGGGTGTTAAATGGTACTCTTCGGAGTAAGACGAACAGACTGAGACCTAGCACTGAAAAACAGACTTGTTTCTTCCATCGGAGAAAAAAGAAGCCAGCAGAGCCGAAACAGAACTTGCTATAAATCTTTCCTGAGATAGAGCACCTCTTCTATCACCTCTTCTTCCCACACTGCTTGTGCCAGTATCTGACACTGGAGACATGGAAAATATTGTCACGCCTCCCTTAAAATCCTCCTACCCCACTGAAGTTTTGTTGTCCTTTGGAAGTTTAACCCTGGTTCCCATTAGCTCCTTCCTTGTGGATTCCTTCCCATAGTAATTCCTGATCAGCTTGCTTAGGACAAGTTAGCTTGGGCACCCAGCAGGGTTTGGTTCTCAGACAGTAAAGCTTGTTTGGCTGGTGTGTTGTAATTCTGAAAATGCTGTAGCTGCTACCAAGCATGTGGAAATGTATACCCTGTTGATAATCCTCTGATTTTTGTCCAGACCAATGAATTTAACTTCCTGTGTATTTTTATGGCCCTGTAAGTGGAAGGTGTTGTTTTATTTTGTTTTTTTTTTTTGTTTTGTTTTGTTGTTTGTTTTCTGTTTGATTTGAGAAATTTTATAAAGAAGACCTGGAGAAATCAAATGTAATGAGTACTAATGCACATAGGCCTAAATTATCTTACCTTCATTTTATTTGTTAATAGTGGAGAAAATATCATCTGTCAAATAGATTCCAAGTTTTATACCTATAAATGGCCATCCATTGAGGGTGTTGCTGCCAGTACTGCCCACATTGATGCCAATATTTTATTGGGGATCTGCTCTGTTAGTGTTGGCACATAGCAGTGCTTAATCAATGAATGAGATGAGTCTTTGTCCCCCATGAGCTTAGCCATTCCTATATGGGAGGTCTAACATTGGTAAAGGAGGACCACTTAAACTACAGTGTGATATTGGCATAGATGAGAGTGAGCAGCCTCAGAAGCAATAGGGTGGGACGATGATTCATGCAACAGGACATTCCTGTGACAATGATATGTTTTCCCCTTGTGGCTTTTATTTTATATGAGGACATGGTCATAGTCAATGTGAGTTAGACCTAGACTCTGTCTAGTGGTGACTTTGGGGAAATTTTATTTCTGGGGAATTTTGGGTTTTCTCATCTTGTAAAGCTTTATAGTATATAGTATTTCTTCGGTTAAGTCTTTATAAAAATGTACATCTCTTAACGGTTAGCAGCCATTTGAGTACCTATATATCTTGTTTAAAACCCTATTAAACTTATCAGATGTTGGCATTTTAGCATCTATGGAACACCCCCAGGTTACTATTTCACACCAGTTAGACGACTAAATTTGAATTCTTTTAGTATTTTTGAGACAGGGTCTTGGTATGTGGTTTAGGCTGCTTTTGAAACTATATAGGCCATGCTAGCCTTGAACTTGGGGCGGTCAGTCCTCTTGCCTCAGCCTCTGAAGTACTGAGATTACAGGCGTGCCCCAACGTGGTCACTTTGAATTCTTTTTAAAAAATGAAGTCACTTTAAAATGAAAGGAAGTAGGGGGCCTGCCCAATAGCCTAGTTGTTTAAGTGCCTGCTTAAACAAACACTAAAGCTCAAGCTGCTATGGTTCGAACCCAGATACAGCAAACCAGAAATGCCCTAAAGGCATCTTCTGGCCTCCAAAAAAAGAGAAAGGAAGTAAAATTAACAAAAATTTGAAATAGGACTAGAGTGTTTTTATAAATAATTTTTATTTTAGTCAACTGCTTATCTGAGGCAAGTGTTTTGAGAATGGTTGACAATTTATTTAGATAAAAACATGTCAGTCTCATAATTTTAGGAAAGTGATAGCTTGCGTTTTGTTAGTTGCACTTTCTATTATCAATGGTAATTGGTAACTATGAGTTTAGTTTATTGTGTCAGCTAGGAATGGTTAGTTATTTGTGAGGATCTAGTCTAATAGTTATTGGATGTGGAAAAATGCAGCCTGGTGGGTTCATGTTTAAAGAAAAGATGATGTTTTTCTGGTCTCAGGAGTCTACTGTAGGTCAAGACCAGATAATTAGGTATGCAGATTTTTCTTTCTTGGAATCCTAGGGGAAAACAAAGTTGAATGTCAATGTTTATTTAGAATTAAAGCTGGCAGTGCCTCTTCTGGATATCAACTTTGTGTTCTAGTTCAGCTACACCGCAAAACCTCTTTCTTTGGAATTTTGATGTCTGAGGTTGTAATTGAAAGTAAATTTTAATTTTTTTGTTTGTTTGTTTTTGTGGTATCAAGGATCAAACTCAGGACCTTGCACTTGCCAGGCAAGCACTTATTCCACTGAGCTATCTCCCCGGCTCCTTAAATTTTAATTTTGATTCTCTTAGTAACTTAGACTTTTTGCTAATTCAGGTTTTTCCCTTTCCCTGAGGCCTTATTTTTCTAGTTGGTTTTAATGGGCTGCGGGTTTATTGTGATGGTGTTCAATTCAGAAAGATGTCATAAGGGGTGGTTTTTGTCTCTTGACCACCCATGAATCCCGCCCAGAGCAAACCAACTGGAGGAGTTGCACAAGTGGTGTCTTTTCGCATAGTTAAGTTTTCTGGTCTAAATATTGTAATGTAACTTTTTAATGATAAACCTTTAATTGTGGTGAAACCAAATGCTGATCTAAAAGTTTAAAAGGCGTGGTGTTTTGAGACCCATAAATGAACCAGCAAAAACTATAAGACACTTTCTGTATCAGTCACCATCACAGATACTAAAGGCTTTCTGAAATATTTCTGTTCTGGAAATACGGGTTAGGATTTTGAGAATGCTGTAATCCGCTACTCGGGATTTTACCACAGTTTCTAGAATGAATATTTGCTGTAGATAGTTTTGTGGTCTTGGTGGCATTGCGGTGGGGAGACTGCATTGATTCCCAAGACTTTACTCATAGCTCTAGACTCCCTCCTGCCCTTGGAGTCCTGAGCTCCCCTTCAGAACAAAACTCTCAAATACTTTAAAGTAGTTCAGATATGGGATTCATTTTCTGGGTGGAGGTGAATTTTAAGTATTCAGAAAAGTATGTGGAATAGCGGAGTGAAGTATTCCCACCTAGTGAAGAAATGACATATTTCAAATACAGTTGAAACCTCCTGTGAGCCCTCTCTTCTTTCGTTGTCCCTGTCCCCACAATGATTGCTGCTCTGAATTTGTTGAATACTGTATATTCTTATGCTTTTACTAGATATAGGGACACAGAAGTCAGCTATGCAGTAACGCTGTTTACTTGTTTTAGGCGTACTCTATAGTATTGAGCTAATCCGTTTTGTTTAAATTATGGCTGAGATTTATTCAATAAGATACGCATAATTCAAGTTTATTTTAATTAATGTGTAGTATTCCAGGATGTGAATATGCTATAATGTACTCAGTTATTTTTATTGTTGATAATCACTTAGGCTTACAGTTCTCTGTGTCATTTTAGTGCTGTGAACACTTGTGAACTTGTCTGCCCGTGTGAATGTTTAAAATTTCTCTGTATATACACACAGAAGAGAATTGCTGGGTCAAGGAAAATGGGCATCTTTTACGGTAATATGTTGTGGTGCGCTGTCCACAGTGGTTGTATCAGTTTACCTCCTAACCAGCAGCGTTTGGGGGGTTCCAGTCCTTCCATAGGCTTGTAGACACTTGATACTATTAGTAGTGGCATTTTGCCAATCTGATGAGTGCGAAATTGCATCTTTGTGGTTTACATTTGCACTTTGCTGTTTACTTACGAGGTTGAACATCTTTTCAAGTGCTGGGTTGTTTTCAGCCAGGGGCTGGGAAGCAGTTTTCCAGGGCTTGGGAGCTGGCATTGCAGTTTTGATTTTTATCTGAAAACGAGGAAACAGGAAGATGAAGAGGAAAAATGGGGGCACTCGTGCAGCAGTCAGAGAAGGTAAAGAAGAGTTGGAAGATGAGGTCCAAGGCGTGAGGACAGAGATGTTCTCTGAGAAGGGGGTGAACATGTAGAACAGAATGATGACAGGCTGGAATTGAGATATCTTGTGTGCTGAGGATGAATTTGGGATATGTTTCCTGTGCAGCTGGGTGCATTCAAGCTACTTTGTCCGTGCTTTGTTGGATTGCATTTGGCTTTGGTGAAAGCCACACAAGGCCTCTTCCTGTGAGCACAGAGGCAAGGCTGGACTTGTGGAGTTTTCCTGTTTACCCAGTTAGTTTTTCAAGTCCTCATAGAAAGGCAGCATGAAATTATGGTTGTCTTCTACATACTCTTTGTTGTTTACATGCGCCACATAAGAAACTTTTTATCAGGAATTGCTTTGGAATTGCTATCTTACATATGTAGAAAACATCCTCTGTACTTTAATTTCAAAAACATGCTAAGTGACACCTTATTGAGGACAGAAGTACATGATTTGTTTGTTTGAAACAGGGTCTCATGTAACCACGGCTGGCCTCAGGCTCGAGGCGACCCTCCTGCTTCAGCCTCCTAAGTGCTGGCATCAGAATCACGCACCCCCATACCTGGCAGAAATGTGTGGTTTTAAAAGTATGGTTCACATGGCTTTAAAAAAAAAATGAATTCTTAAGGTGGGGGTGGGCGTGCGCACTGCTTGGGAGGCTGAGGCAGGAGGATCACTGAATGGAAGGCCAGCTGGGCTATTAAGTGACTTCAAGGCCAGTGTGAACTGCTCTTGCATAGTTCGGTGGTTCTTTGGTGTAACAGAGAATGATGCACACGACGCCCGCCCACAGATACATTTTCTGACTAACACTTCAGACCCCCCACCTAGAATTTTAGATCAAGTAATGAAAAGTGGGGTACTGGCATGGGCCTGCTGAATACATACTCCTCCCTCTTTTTCGCTCCCTGTGCACTCCGCTGCAGAGGACCCGAGGACCGTGCTTTTAGTGGTGGTGGTGTTTTACTTGGTGGTAGCTGTGGCTTGCTAACAAATATTGCTTATAAGAATTACATCCCATGTGAAAGTTTTTTCAAAATCAATGTAAAGTTATCTAATGTAGTAATTTAACTTCAAGAGCCATAGATTGTTACCATCCCATAGATGTATTTCTTGATACTACATAGCCACCTTTTTATTACTTTATGTTCCTAGAACAAAGATTCTGAATTCTGGCTGTATATCATGTCACCTGTGAAGATTTTAAAGGGAGCTTAAGTAATTACATTATAAACATTAACACCCCAAAAGTATGGAAAAAGAATGTAAAGTATGTAGTAAACCCCAAATTTTAGGATTTAGCAGATATACAATTGAGCCATATTTGGTTTTTTGTTGTTGTTTTTTTTTTTTTTTCATATAACACCTGTAAAAAACCACTCCTCTCTCCTCACCTTTCCTCCCAATTTTGTGAAGTTGATATGGTGTTTACCGTACATGTTGTGTATTTATGAGTTGGTAAGTGATTTGTCAATGTGTGTACATGTATAAAGATATGTGGCCTTTTCCAGCTATCTTTCTATGAGCTATCTATGCTCAATTAGTTTGGAGAAACTATTGACAGCTAGAGATCTAGGTTATTTTTTCTGATTGCTCTGTCATGGCATGCTTTGGCTTAGCTGTGGTTTAGTTATTTATTCCCTTACTTGGGGACTCTGGGGAGTTTCTAAAGCCTTCTCTTCTGGAAGCAGTGCTGGCTTGAATGTTCCTGTTGCTAATGAATTTGCACTCATGCCTTTATTATTCTAGCCCTGAAGGCAGAAGTGCTGCTGCCCTTGGAGCCGAGGCTCTGGTAGGTGTGTAGCTATGTAGCTTGGACCTGTCCCCCAAAGTTTCATGTGTTAGAAACTTAGTGTCCAGTGTGTGACGTTAAGTGGTGGTGGGGTGTTTAAGAGGTGGAGCTTGTGGGAAGGTGTTAGGTCATTGGTGGTATGATTTCGGAAGAAACTGATGTCATTTTTATGGGACCCTGGTTAGCTTGCATGAGTTGTTTTGCGACAGGATCTCACTGTGTAGCCACGGCCTTGAATAAGCCATCTTTGTGTCTCAGACTCCTATGTGCTGTGGTTTCAGGAGCGTGCTACCATGCCTGGCTCAAGTCAGACACAGGTGAAAGTGAAGAGCATAGTGAAAATTACTGTTTTAGTTGTAATCTAAATTATTCATGGCAAATGAGCTGGGAGTCACTCTAGGATGAAGGCACCACTGAACACTGTCATTGCAATGCAGTGTTGGGGGGGGGGTTGGTAACGAGGGACACTGCTGTGGAGGGTAGGTGGGCAGATAGGAATAAATAGCCAGGTGCCATGGCCTGTTCCTTCAACGGAGGTATTAGGAAGCTGAGGCAGGGAGATTGCTTGAGACTTTGAGTTTGAGGCCAGCCTGAGCAACATAGGATAGAACCCAGTTAATAAAATTAGAACATAAAAAAAGTGTGAGGAGGTAACATTTAGAACTAGTTGTACCATATGCTGGGGGGTCCGGTACCTGTTAATCTCATGCTTTTCTTTCTCTAAAGAAGTACATGGGATGGATCTAGTTCTTTGTTTCAGCAACTCTCATGTGCTGATTTGTTATGGTTCCTGGTTTTCACTCTACCTGTGTTTCACCTTATTTACTTAGTAGGTTTCCTTAAATCTGTTACCTTATTTTAACTTAATCTTGTGGGTTTGGAGGTCTAAATTTGCACTTTTGTTTTGTTTTGTTTTTTTTGAGATAGGGTCTTGCTGTGTAGCGCAGGCTGGCCTTGAACTTGATAGTGATCCTCCTGCATCAGCCTCCTGAATGCTGGAATTACAGCTGTCCCACTATACCTGGATGCGCTTTTAAATGTATATCAAAAACAGATGCTGATGTTAAAAATTGTTAACTTGGTCTGTGCTAAGTTGATCTCCTCTGCCTCAAGATGTGTGGCCCATTGTTGTGAGATCTGGGCTCTGAGAAGAGATTCTGTGTGGTGCTGGCGGGGGCTATGAAGAGCAGCTTCGTGGGATCCAGCTGGCTGGGAGCCTCTTTGCTGCTGCGTGGAGGAGGTCGGGTTGGAGTGCTCACATGCTGTTCATTGGGTAGAAGAGCTCGCTGTCCTCCACCTGCGAAGGCTTCATTCTCATCCACAGTGAGGCCGGCCACTGAGGGATTGAACTGAACCACAGATGCCTAGCGCCTGGCTTGATTAGGTATCATTACTGCGTGTTTGAGTGCGCCACTTCTTTCATTAGAAGAGTCTAAACAATACAGTGGACAGAGCCCGGAGTTAGGCCTGCCCAGTCCTGGGCTGTTCTAGTCACTTTTTGGCTCCGTGACCTCAGGCAGGCCCCAGTTTCCCTCCAGGGCCACACTGCCAGAACCGAGGCAGCTGGAGCAGTGGTAAGAAGATGAAGGTGTTGCTAACTTGCTGTGGCTTTCAGTCAAAAGAGGACCAGGGAAGTGGCTGTGGGGTGGACAAAGGGAGGAAGAAACTGTGATTTCTGGCTGCAGTGTGGTTGGAAGCTAATGGTGCTAATGGTGTATGGCCAAGCTTTTGTGATAGTGAAGTTAGAATGTTTTTCCTTTTCTTGATAATGAGCGTGCAGAATGTAGTGAAAGATGCTTAGTCATCAAATAAGTTGATACTGTATCCTGTTGTGTTGTTTGGTGCG
This sequence comes from Octodon degus, assembly GCF_000260255.1. Classification (NCBI taxonomy): domain Eukaryota; kingdom Metazoa; phylum Chordata; class Mammalia; order Rodentia; family Octodontidae; genus Octodon; species Octodon degus. Next base: position 18,032,547 of record NW_004524595.1, on the reverse strand, counting down.
CATTTAGCCATCTAACTCAGAAACACATGAAGTACTATGCCCGGGTTATGTTTTCAATGTTTAAAAGTTTTTGAATAGATAACAAAAAGGTTCACATTGCAGAAATTTCAAACTGCAAAAGAATATATGTTTAGAATACCTAATACCTGTAAGTTAAAGGAGGTTTATTTTATCTTACAGTTTGTAGTGGTTTCAGCCCATAGTCAGCTGCAGCATGGCCGAGGAAAAGCAGCTCATGGCATAGTGATGGAAGGGGAGGGGAGGAGGGAAGGAGAGAGGGAGAGAGAGAGAGAGAGAGGGAGAGACAGACAGAGATGGAGGGAGGGAGGTAGAGAGAGACAAAAAGAGGGAGAGAAAGGGAGGGAGTGAAGGGGGAGAGAGAGACAGAGACAGAGAGACAGGAGAGACAAAGGGAGAGATTGAGGGAGGGAGGGAGAAGGAGGGAAGGAAGCGGGGAGAGAGTGGACTAATCCTTTGATGAGTGTTAAGCCCCTGTGATCCACTCACCTTCCCAGATCCTCACCTGTGAGTGCATATGGCTTTGGGGGACATTTTTATATAAGCCATAACAGAGGTGTCTCATGCATATTTAAGCAAATACACTTTAACTTTCCCTCTAGTTTTTAAAGACAAACAGTGCTGTGTATGGTACAGTATGGATCTCTCCTGATGTGCCCCTTGTTTGTGTATCATGGATGAGTCTATAAAGAGTGTCCTCATTCTCTGTTTATGGTTGTGGGATGTTCTGTTGTTTGAATGCATTGAATTCACTTAGTCAGGTCCCCACTGACTACCAGGATGTGTGGGTAGTTTTCTAGTCTTTGGTTTTTACAAGCAAGGCTGCAAAGAATACCTTCGTCCATATATCATGTTGCATATGTGGGACTGTGTCTGTGGACTGACTTCCTAAAGTGGATTTGCATTTGTAGCTGAAGGGTTTTGCCAGATTGTCCTCCATCGCCAACCTGCGCCCCCTGCAACCTTGTGAAAGCAGCGTGCTGCCCAGAAGTCTTTTGATCTTTGCTAAGGGGGCAGGGGACTGGTGTTTTGCTTTATTTTTAGTTGGCATTTCTCTCATTAGAAGTGAACGTGAGCAGCTATTTATGTTTTAAGGCAAAGAACTCAGTCTCATTTAAATGCTTTGCTCTTGGCAATTATTTTCAAAGTCTGTAGAAAAGGATCCATTTTATTTTTATTTGCAATCTGTCTCAGACCAATATTTTTGTACGATACAATAAAAAGGATCACTGGCAAAAATGGAATAAAACCCCAAAGATAAGTAAAACACAAAGCTCAATTATTGGAACCAGGAGTCACACTCAGGATCTTGTTTTTGCCAGGCAGGCGCTTTGCCACTGAGCTACATCCCTACCCATACCTCCGTTTAGTTGCTCTGTCCACTCATCATATATGCACATTTGCAGTTTCCAACTTAGCTCCCAGAAGAGTGTTAATGCTGTCTTTGAGTTACACTGCAGCAAGGACTCCTTGCTTCTTTGTTCCCATCGCCGGTCTATTTGGGGTGGGCGAAGAGAGCATAGGATTTTATATTTCTTCCACAATCAGTACATGTCAGGATGTTTTCCTTACGTTAGATTAGCATTTCTCTGATGTCACAATACTCATGGTTCCCAACAGTAGGGATTTGCCTGGACTCATTCAAGAATAGTAAGTCCTTCAGTTCTCCTCCAGATGTGCATAGTGGGGGCCGAGCTTATGTTTCTCATCCGTGGAAGACCTTGAGCTTAGATGAGGGATGGAAGGACAGGGAGTGTGGGAGACCGAAATCACTGGGTGATAAAATTTACAGAGCTGGTGCCTTTGCCAAGGATCCCACATCTCCCACATGGCCTTTCTCTAAAGCAGTGGGAAGGGGGCCTGGGGTAAAGGAGGAGGTTTATAGATATTATCATAGTGGAGGTATATTGGTGACTTCGTGGGATCTTGGATTGGGAATGAGGTTTGTGCTTCTAGCTTGCCGAGTTCAGTTATTGTGGGTAACTGTGTTTCCTCCTCCTCTTCAGCTACAAGATAGACTCAGGCCAGTACTCTCTTTGTTCTGCTTTTGAGCTGGAGTTTACCTCTGCATCAGGATTTCATGTGTTGTTTCTAAACATGTGTAGGAAGCCCCTCCTGGTCCTACTGTCAGTTCAAAAAGTCTATATTTGTAATCTCAAAAATATGTTATTGGAGGGGGCCGGGGAGAGAGCTCAGTAGAATAAGCGCTTCTCTGGCAAGTGCAAGGGCCTGAGTTCAATCCCTGGTTCCAAAAAAAAAAAAAAAAAAGTTACTGGAATCCCACCAAGTTAATTCCAATCTACCACTCCCAGTGCAACCCACAGCAAAAATAAAGACACTAAAGCATAATTATAATTATGGGGAGCCAAAGGGCCCTAATTCCAGTCACAAAGATGTCTTTTTGTAAATAAGAGGCTGACCCAGGGCTGCACCTGTGTTTTATTAACTGTGAAGGAGGAGTGGCTTGAGGAAGAATGAAAATTGTGGGAAGTAGGTGAGTACTATGAGCTAAGCTAGGTAGGTGGCCTGCATTTACTTCTGCCATAAGCAGAGAGAAGAATGTGCAGAGAATGCAATTTGCATTATACCATTGAGATAGTATCTAATGTTTTGGGGTCCAGTGCTTCAGCTCCAATGTGTAATTGTTCAGGCCCCAGAAAGTCATAGCCAACAGCGTGGAGCATTGGTTTTTTAATCCTGTTTCAACCCAGCTTGTATTAAAGAGCAGCAGGTTTGGGTTATCAGGAAACACGCATGCCATCTTCCAAGACTACCTCCAGCACCTCGGCTAGACCAATATGCATTGCGTAAGGCCAGTTGAAGGGATTAGCAAAAGTTCTAGCCAGCTCTGTATGTATCAATACGAGGAAAGGGTCGGGCTCAGCCAAAATGGAGATGATTGCCCTTCTTTCAAGGAGAGCTGCCCCGGTGGTCCTCCACAGTGTGGATGGCAGTTTTATCAACCAGAGTCATGGGCTTTGCAGTTCCTTCCTGTAATGGCTTGAGAGCTCTTATACAGTCAGGTATCCTAAGGTCAGCCTTCTTCAATAGTGGGTGTTTTGGCTTCTTGTTAATGATTATCAAATGAAATTATGTTGAGCTTTTTGCCAATATAAATGATGGAAATACACACTGTCGCAGTGCAGGGTAAATTAGCCTTTGCCTTTTTGTGAACTGACAAAGCTCTTTAACCAGTACTTGGGGTTGCAGAGTAATGGCCACCACTGACCACTGCTTCATGCTAATGGTTGACCTTGGCGAGTAGCTTAAACTTTCTTTTCATCCGCTTGGGTAGTGTGGGTGGTGAGATCCCATCAGTGACTTATCTGGAAGGGAGTGTTCCGCTCAGTGTCACACAGGGCAGAAGGACCTGGACTTGCTAACTTGGCAGTTCAGGTATCCATAACCCCCTGTGGGTATGTGGCCAGAGCTTAGATAACATGGGACAACCAGCAGCCAGAGGGGACGTGCTCAGAGCCAGTCCTGGCTCTGTCCAGGCCCTATGGCTGCAGCTAAGGAATTACTAAAACCATCAGTGAAAAGGGTATACCGACCTCATTTGTGGTCAAGAGCTCAGATTTGGGGAACTGAATGACCTTGGTTTGAATTCTGGCCCTGCCCTGAAGGGCTGAGTGAGCTTGGCAGCTTCTCTCTGTTTTCCCCCCACGTGTGGAACCTAGAGATTAAGACTAATCTGTCCTGTTTTATTGGGCAGGATTAAATAAATACATAGAGGTGAAGCTCTCTGATAGGTGAGTGACACATGCCGCCCACCCTTCCCATGTTGCTGAGTATGTTCCATCAGCAAATTTATCAGGTGCCTTCTATGTGCCAGATGCTCTGCTGGGTGCTGGCAAGTGAATCATACATAATTGCTGCCCTTACAGTGTTTATGATTTAGGTACATGCTCACAGGCTTTTCTGTAAAGGACCTGAGAGTGAATATTTAGGTCTTAACATCTCGTTCACAACTGGGCAGCTCTGCTGTGGCATTGTGAAAGCAGCTGCAGTGAGTACATTGATCAATCATTGCTAGTGTTCCAGTAAAACTTTATTTACAAAATCATTTGGTGGGTCGGGTTCGACCCATGGGCTATAATCTGCAGACCTGTTGTGGGCTAGTGGAAACCAGAGGTTAAATAATCACAGTTATGCTGTTGCAAGAAACAGGCAGGATTCTGTGTGAGGGGACAGAGAGGGAGTGACATTGAAACTATTGGTAAAAGGGAAGGAGAATGTGCTAGACAGAGCACTCTGAGGGTCTTGGAAGAGTTAGACCCTCACCTGGATAGTTGGAGTCACGAATCTACATAGATCACAGCTGCATTTGTATACCTTGAAGGCATGACAAACCGGACATGGTGGTACATGCCTGTAATCCCAGCACTCAGGAGTCTGAAGTAGGAAGATCATTGTGAGTTCAAGACCAGGCTGAGGGCCAGTGAGATAGCTCAGCAGACTGAGCGCCTACTTAGGTAAGTGCAGGGGCTGGGGTTTGGGGTTCGATCCCAGCCTTACCACATTCCGCACTGACCCTGTTCCCAGCACGCTGAGCCCACAGAGTCCAGGTGTGGTGGCACAAGCCTGTAATTCCAGCCCTGGGGAGGCTGAAAACAGGAGGATCACTACGAGTCCGAGCTGCTTAAGGAGGCCCTGTACAAAATACATTTAAAAAAAAAACCCCAAAACAGAAAAAAACCCACCATCCTGGGCTATAAAGTAAGCTCAAGGCCAGCCTGAACTGCATAGCAAAACCCTTTCTCAAAAGGACCAATTAATTAATTAAAAAATTTAAAAAAGACGTGGTAGATATTCTACACATTTCTTTGGATAAAATTTTTTGTCTATATAATTCATGCCAATTCTTCACTCCTCTACTCTCCCTCTCAATAATTCAACACTGAAAGGTAAACTACCTTGGTATACCAACACGTTTTGCTCTGCATACTTTTAGTGCTTGTGTCTGTGTGTTCCATCATTTTTGCTGCATTATTTTCAGTATATATAAATTTAGAAGTTGAAGATTAAGATTGCACCTTATTTCATTATTAGGTGTAAAGTGATTCGTTCCTTAGATTTTATTTTTTTGCTCTTTAGCAGTTTTCTCCTTTTGGAAAACTCAACCTTCTTTTCTTGTGTGACTAGATAAAAACACTCTAGCTGTGGTGGTGGGAAAAAAAACAAACCAAACCTCTCTCCTTGATGTTTCATATCTTGCCGACTCCCCAGCCCAGCTGCCCTGTACAGGTGTTGCAGAGGAGGACTTGTGTGCTCCCCTTGTAGGCGTGCTGTGAGGTAGGGGTGCTCCTGGACAGCTCTGGGACCGTGTCTGTTCTCCAGCTCTTGCAGTTCTGTGCTCGTCAGGAGGCTGTGCCTCCTAAGAGGCAGTACTGCGTAGTGGCTGGGGGCACATGTCCTGGAGCCAGACTGTGCGACAGAACTGTGCGTCCACTACTTATTATGTATTTGAACCAGGGGAAAGGTACTTAACTGCCTTGATGCTCTGTTTTACTTTAAAATAAGGACAATAATGACATCCATCTCACAGGATTATTGTGAAGATTAAAATAACTAAAATGGGTGTAAAGTCCTTAGGAAAGTGATTGTACACAGCAGCAGCTATTATATGTGCTGCTGAACCCAGCACAGTAACAGCTATTTATGAGTCATCTGTTATTGTTATTAATTACATCTTAGCCACCGGTGGCCCTAATTCCTCCTTAGCTACTCCTGAACCCTGCTAAGTGGCTCTTTTCTCATCCTGAGACTTAGAGCTGTCTCACCTTCTATTTGCTTTCTTTCAACAGAAGGCTATGAAGTGGCCTTTGCATTGGGAGTCTAGGAATACTTGTCCCTTTGAAAACTAGTTAAGTACTATTGTCATTTGAAGAGCTGATAGTTGCATGTCAACATTAAAAGTAGTTTTAGTAACAAAATTTACCACTTCTGTCATCTGTTTCAAACTTCTGCTCGGTAATTAATGACTTAGTCTCTGTAATTAATGTACTTAGATGTAATCTTTACACGTTACTCTAGCCTTTCCAGGGTCCCCTCTTACTTTGTACAGACTTGTGTGTTGTGGTGGCCTGGGGAGATTTTGAGCAGATGAGTTTCCTTCTCTGGGCCTTGGCCTCTTCATCTGTGATTTGGTCAAGTTGATCTCCCAGGACCCTTCCTGGCTTGCATCCGTTTGTTTCAGGCACGCCCCTGCTGTGCTAATGTTCTCATTGTTTTTAAAAGACTTCTCCATTGTTCTGATTATTTCCTTCTCCTGGGCAAGAAGTTTTCTTCATTTTTGTCCCCCAAGGAAGAGTGTGTCTAGTTTGTTTTCCTTATAAGTTGTTTTAAAAATGATTTTTAACAGAGCTTTCTATACCTATCATGTGCATTTATGATTCATCCTTCATGGCTTGTTGTTGTTTGTTCTGTGTGTTGTAGCACCCGAGGAAGTCATAGAACAGCCTTCAGAGGTGCTTTGAAAAGCTAACATTAGAGTCTTCTTGTTGGAACTTGTCCCAGATCAGGGTCTATTTTTAATGAATTTGGCTGCATTGTTTTTCAGAGGTTACCACATTTTTTTAAACTGATGGAAATAAGAACTTTGTTTCTTATACTTCCAGACTCTGATTTACCCCTCTCAATATGTTCTTTGTTTACCATCTGGTCATGTAACATTTCTTTCCTGTGCCTCCCGCTTTTGCCCTTTGTGCCATCTTGCCGGCTGTTAGCAAGAGGAGCGCAGGCTTTGGGGCTTGCGGTACACTCGACAATTTGTGTAGTGCTGATAGCATTTCCAGTTTTGCTTCACTTGCTCTGCTGCCCTTTGGAGTGGGCAGGCTGGATATCAGGAACTCGATCTTAGCCAGGAAACTGACTCCTCAGGGAGGTGGGGTAACTAAGATCAAAGGCAAATAAATACTGGCAAGAAAAAAAGGACAAATACAGCTCTGATGTGTGTACTGTAGACCTCAACTACACTATAAAGCATAGTTTAGTAACTTTTTAATACAAAAGTAATACATTCTTATAGTAAAAAGTTTAAAGAGTTGAGAAGATAAAAAGAAAGGCCCTTTCATAACACTTTCCTCTTCTAGCTCCTTTTTCTTTTTTCTCCTTTTTTTAGTTTAAAGACATGATCCCACTATGTAGTCAGTCTAGGCTGGCCTTGCACTCACTTGTATAGCCTAGGCTGGTCTCAAACTTGTGGCACTCCTCCTTCCTCAGCCTCCCAAGTGCTGGGATTATAGGTGTGTGCCACTGTGCTTGGCCCCAGCACCACTTTCTGACACCAGTGATGATTGCTAATAATTTCTCAAATGCCAATTGGACACAGTGCTGTATGCTTTAATTCTAGCTACTTGAGAGGCTGAGGTAGAGGATCACTTAAACTCAGGAGTTCTAGGCCAGCCTGCGCCTCATAGTGAAGATCCTATGGTAATATCCCCAACCCCCCAAAAAATCCTAATAATAATTTCACAGGTACTCTTTCAAGAATTTTGGCTAAAATGTAGACATCGAATACAATGACCTATAATGGCTTTATTTTATAAATGATATTACCAAGATTGTCTTAAGCACATACCATGTTTTTTACTTAGTGTATCGTGGCCATATTTTATAGCAGTACTTATAGGGTATGTTTACTTTGAAAAATACCCAGATGGGATTCCATCATATGCATTTCCATAATTATTTAATGAGTTCAAATTACTCCTAATTTTTGCTATGAATAAATCTTGCTGCAAGAATCATGGAGATAGTGCTGGTTGTTCCCTCAGTAGCCATTTTTTTATTTCTAATATAAGAGAAATTTTACCTGCTCACAGGTACTTGGGTAAAGAGCACCTTTCCCAGACTCCTTTGCAGCTTGGTATGGCCATGTGACTAGATTAGTCTCTAGCCAGCAGTGACAAATGCAGAAGTAGAGCCTGGAGCATCCAGGAACATCCTTGAAAGGGAATAAGGTCCCTCTCTGTTTTTCTTACTTCTTCCTTGAAGAGATTATTTAAAGGTAGGAGCAGGAAGAACTTTTTTATTCCAAAATTAGTGTTGGTAGATAGCAGAGCAGCAAGACAAGAGCAGCCTGGGTCTCCAGCCTACAAGCCTACCACAGTAGGCATGGGCTGAATACTCTTTTAACATTTATATGAAAGAGGCACATTTGTAACTTGTGTAAGCTACACTTATATTATTTGGTTCTTTTGTTGCAGTCTCTGTATCTCTTGCCACCTGTGTGAAAATATGTATGTAAATTAAAGTAGAATTGCAGAGTTGAGAGAGCTGGTCATTTAGTGTTGATCAATACTGTTTAATCTTTAAGTACTCATCATTATCTTGTAAGACATTCGTTATTGTGTATGTCATTTAATCATGCCAGCATTTACATTTAACATATTTTACTCCCAAATTGTTAAGGATGCAAAGATTCATGTTACCAAAGAAAAGTGCTAGCATGTGAAACTAGAAATTGGTTCTAAATGTCAATATTGGTGACATTCTGTATCCATAGAAACCATTTCCTGAAGAGTGTTTGCAAAAGGGAATGGGGAAGGTGGAGGAAGGTACTACTCATGCCTCATTGAATAGTATGGAGGGAGAATATGCACACATGTATGTCCAAATTATTGTGCACACTGTAGCTACTCAGGCAACTCTAGCCATATGTATCTGTACACCCATCCAACCATCTATCCAGCCTGCAGTTACTGTGGTCCTATTATCTACTTGATAGATGAGGGTAGAGTATAGCAGGGGATGTTAGGCGTAACTGCAAAGTTTCTGGCATGAGCCAAAAGGAGGATGGTGGTGTCTTTTCATTTACAAAGTGGGAAATACCAGAGGAGGGAGAGATCCAGTTTGAAGAGATGGATATTGAGGACGGTAGGCAAACAGGTACAGGGGATGCCTCCAATCACTCTAGGGATAGTTCAGAAATGAGATGCAGATGAAGTGAGGAGCAATTGCTTTGTGGCTGCTGATTGAAGCCATGTGAGTAGTTACTGCCCAGACTACAGAGAGAAAAGGCAAGAGTTGGGGAGGAGGGCCTCAGTCTACTGTGGAAAAAAATGTGCCATGTAGGAGTGCCCTACAGGAGTCTGCAGTGTTTGAAGCGTGTCAGGGATGAAGGAAGTGGAAATAGAACCCAGATATTTTCAGAAGAGATCTGGAAGTGAAGCAGTAGAGGTAAGTCTTATAGAAGGTTTTATAATGGAAAACCTCAAACATATTAACACCAACTTTCTATGTCCCTGTTATTATGTTAAGAGCTCTGAGTGTCTAAAGTCCAGAACATTTCTTAACTGGGGCAAAGCCACAGCAGTTCAGACCTGAGTTCTTTCTAGAGGCTCTAGTAGAGACTCTGTTTTTTCCTTTCTAGTTTCTAGAGGGGACCTGCATTCCTTCACCATGGCCTTTCTTCTGTCTTTAGAACTTGTGGAGGCAGGTTGAGTCCTCCACCCTGCATCCCACTGATCTGATCGTTCTGCCCTGCCTACCCCTGGGAGGCATAGTTGTGACCCTGGACCCCTTTATATAGTCCAGGCCAGCCTCCCTCTGTGAGGGTCCACTGATGAGTGAATTAGTGTCATCTGAGTTTTGCTTTGGAAGGTCATGTATTCACCAGTTCTAGGGCTTAGGGCAAGGGTATCTTTGGGGGCGCATTATATGCCTGTGTGTCCATATTGTCACGTGCTTTATTCCATTGTGCTTTTTATTTCAGGATATATTCCTTTTACTTATATAAAAATTTTACTGTAAAACAGTATGCTGTGTTAACTCTGGAAACAGCCTTGTATAGCTTATTTTTTTAACATGAGGTTTTACTATGTAGTCCAGGCTGGCCTTGAACTTGGGGTCATCCTCCTGTCTCCATCTCCCAAGTGCTGGGATTATAGGTGTGCACCACCATGCCTGGTTTACTACATGTGTCTTAATTGTATCACTTTCTCTCGTATTTGATAATTTTAGGTTGTTTTGTTCACTGTGGCCCTAAGAGCTATAGGATATTCAGTATACCGTGTAACCTAGTTATGTCATTGGGTATATACCAGCACACTCTATAATATTCACACAATAATGAAATCACCTAATGATGTGTTTCTCAGAATGTGTTCTTATGGTTAAATGATGCGTGACTGTACATAAAGAAATTATAAACAGCAGCGTATAGAGTATAGGGAGCCCCCCCTCACTGCCCAGCTTCAGTAATAGAGTTTTATTGCCCTCCCTTGTCTCACTTTATAAACCTTAGCAGTCACATGATTCATCCAGTAAGTATTTCAGCAGAGGTAGTTATTTTAGAAAGTTAAGCTCCAAAGGAGGAGTGAGAATGAGATCTTAAAGGGGAAGTCTCTGGAGGAGTGTGTGTTTCTAATGTGGATGGAAATCCTGGCAAGAGCTTAAATGAGATTGATCTGATAGGAAAGGAGAGATCCGTGGGCAAGAGCGACATCTCCATCATTAACAAGGGAGATGCAGATTTGTGAGTGACACATTAAGGGAATCCCTGTCTGCTGGTTAAAAAAAAAAAAAAGCCCGTTGTTGTTTTGTTTTGTTTTGTTTTGTTATTTGAGAGGGAAAGGCAGTACAAGAGGAATAGAGGAGATGCTAAAGTTCTGAGGCACTTGGGGTAAGTTGGAAATAGTTATTGTGGGGCGGTCCATGAATGCAGTAGAGCAGTGTTAAAATATAGATCATGCTGAGGACCACTGGAATCAGGCAGATTCTAGGGAATCTACTTAGTGTTTGTTTGACTTTTTTCTACAACTGTACATTTGTCTGGTTTTGTATGTTCAGAGGAGGTAGATACTTTGGTTCATCCTTTAAAATTTTTTTTTTCTGGTATCATAGCTAAAGGACAGGGTAAGGGGGACCTGGACTTCGTTACATGCCTCACCTGTGAGGTATAAATGTGCCTAGAATGGGCTCCGTAAGCAGTGTGCACAAGTGTGCTTGGGTGGACGGTGGGCAACTGGACTTGAGAATTTCAGGTGGCAGCCTGATCTGGGCACAGCTTTGGGAGAGGTGCCTGATGTGGAGAGGATACCAGGACATTGAGTTGCAGAGAGAACATGGCGAGGTGGCTCATCTGCATGGATGTAGAAACCATCTAGGATGTTGGCAGGAGTGGAATGAAGGTGAGCCAAGGTGAGAAGAACGGAGAGAGCTGGTACAGTGATGGGCGTCCTGGGCCTGAGGGAGAGAGAGGAACTGATAGAATCTGTCCCAGCCAGCCTCTCCTCTAACCTTTCCACACTGCGCAGAGAGTGGACAGACTTGGCCTTAAAGGTGGCAAAGCAAGCGCTGACCTCAGGGAGGAGCCAGCCTTCCTGCAGGACATAGTTCCCTCCCTCCTTCCCTCCTTGGGGGCCATGCTGTGGGGTGCTGATTTCACCAGCCCTTCATGGTGGGTGCTGTGCTGGGTCTATTCTCAGGATAACTCTGCTCCCTCCTTCCTCAGCTCACCCTCTGCAGAGGAGAAAACAGGAAGATAGGGAGATGAGATAGACTCAATCTAAGACTTTCCAACTAGCAAAAATTATGGATCAACTTGAATATGTTGCTGTTTTTTTCCTAAAGAGATTTAATAAGCTCTATCTCCATGTGCTATATTTTTATATTAACTTTTTTTTTCTGGGCTCTAAGCCATAGATTCTAATTTTTCTTGAAAAATGTCTGTTGGTACTTTCAATACATATCATTTACATGGATTTATGATTGAGATGTAACTTTATTGAAAATTTACAGTAATTTTTGTCTATACTTTAAAATCCTGCCATAATTTGTTATGTTATTGCAAAAGTTCAGCCTCGTAAATGGAGTTACGTGATTGTGAAGGCAATACCTTCTGCCACACACACATTCTCATTCTCTTCTTCCCCCAACTCTTCAGAAGACAGAGAAAGAAATTTAGATTAGTGGGATGGTATAAAAGATATACAAAACCAGTTGTCTTAGTCACTTTCTTGTCCCTGAGGCACAGTGTCCACAGACTTGGGTTATTTTGCATGGGATGTTTGCTTGGTGACTGGTGACCATGTTGACTTGTTCTCAGCCTACTGTTTGGCCATTGCTTCCTCTGAGAGGGAGATACTAACTGAAAATCAAGAATAAGCGGAGCAGCAGGCTATTTCTTAGGGAACATGTCCCTTTTACTTTATATCTGTTTCCTAAATCTTTGAGTTTCTGTGAGCTGGGACTCTTCTGTGACAGGCTGAGAGTGTGAGGTGACAGAACGATGGCAGAGCCATAGAGGACTCCGATCCTGCTCTCTGTGCACTCTTCCATTGGCCCACCATACCCACAGGTTCTGCACAGATCAGGGTACTAAGTATAGTAAGAAAACTGAGTCTGTGCCGAACATGTATAGACTTCTACACACTGGTCTAACAACTGTTTATTTGCACAGCATTTACATTGTGTTTGGTGGTTTGGAGTGTGCAGCAGGATGTATGTGGCCGTTGTGATCAGGATCTAAGTGTCCCCTAAAGGCTCACGTGCAAAGGCTCAATCCTCAGCTGGTGGTGTGAGAGGTAGGGTCTCGTGAAGGAAAGGGGTCACTGGGGACATGTTCTTAAAGGGAGTATTGAGACCTTCCTCTCTTTGCTTCCCGCCTGCCCTGAAGGAGATGAGTGCTTTCTTCCATATAGGTCCCAGCCATGATTCTGCTTTGCCATAGGCCCAATACAATGGGTCCAAAGGACCCTGCACAGAAACCATAAGCCAGAATAAACCTTTCCTCTTTATAAACTGTTTAGCTCAGGTATTTGTTTTAGCATATATGGAAGTTGACTAACATGGGAGAATATATGCAGATATCACCTATTTTATATAAGGGACTTGAGAATCTCCAGAAGGGTCCTGGAATTAGTTTTCCCAAGGATAATGAGGATTGACTGTCACTTACCTTATTGTACTGAACTTTAGTCACTCTTCCTAATCCAAGCAGATTTATTCAGGCCTAGGGTAATAATGACAATTCATCATTGGTTACCGGCAGTCAGTGATTTAGTGGTTAGGATTGTTCTGGGTAGCATTAGATTAAGAGCATGGGTTCTCTTCACTATGAACTGGCACAGGTCTAGCTCTTGTTCTTTCTTGACTTTTTGAGGCAGGGTTTCACTATATAGTTCAAGCTGTCCTTGAACTCTCAGGATCCTCCTGCCTTGGCCTCCTGAGTGCTGAGGTTATAGAGGTGCACCACCATGTCTGGCCTTAGGACAGTTTTTTAAACTCTTCTGAACTTTAAATACATTGTCTGTTAAATGGGAATCATAACAGGAAACCATCCTGTCCCTGGTACATAGCAAGAATACCTCGTAACTGTTAAATTTATCAGGTTGGACTGTTTCGTGGGTGGGTTACTAGTTTGATGCATCTGAGAGCTGCAGGTTCTATCTCCATTACTCATAATTTTCTTTTTGAACAGTTCATAAGGCCTTTTTTGGGGGGTTAGTACCAGGAATTGAACTCAGGACCTTGTGTTTGCAAGGCAGGTGCTTGTGCCACTGAGCCACTTCCCTGGCCAGACCTTCTTTTTTGCTCAGTTTCCTCCAGGTGTTGCTATCCCACCTCTACCACTTGTAGGTCTCTCCACACATCCTTCCTCTTGTCTCCATCCCCATTTCTTGCTCTATTTTTCTCTGTTGTACTTATTACCTCCTAATGTACTGTTCAATGTACTTGCGTTGTGTTCCTGGCTGTCCTCATTTATAAAATGGAAGCTCCATGGCAGCAGGAATCCAGGCCTGTTTTGTTCCCTGTTCTCTTATCAGTTGGCTCTTGGGGTGTACAGTAAATCCTCACCAGAATGAAGAATTGACTTTGAAAAGGATAGTACTCTGTGCTTGGTTTTTATAGCTGCTTTGATTGTCTGTGATGGTGATATTTTATCCAGAAGCTCTTGGCGACAGTTTCCTTGTCTGCCTCTCTAAGCCCTCCTTTCCTAATGGATGGTGACTGAGGCCACATAGAACAGGTTGAGGAAAGGAATACATTGGATGAGAGGAAAAATAGGGGTGAGATTATGAACTAACCTAATGGTTTACGTCTCATGCCTTTTCTGTCAGTGTAAACATCGCAAACACCTCATAAACCAGAGTAGATGCTTGTTTAAGTCGTGGAAAGCCTAAGTATGCTTTTATTTTCTTGTTTTTACATGTAGTACAACTATTGTTATTTTTCTCTTTTAGGGCACCAATGCCTCTGCTCTGGAAAAAGACATTGGTCCAGAGCAGTTTCCAATCAATGAACACTACTTCGGATTGGTCAATGTAAGTATTTAAAGTGCACTATTTTTATCAAACATTTTAGAATATGTGATGCAGCTCTGCTACCATTTTCATCATTATCAATTTTTAAATTGCTCAAGTGCTTTAGTTAGATGAAGATGAAGCACAATGTTGGAGAGGGAAACTTTTAATCTATTTTTGAAAGAATTAGTTGTCCCAGAAGAAAAGAATTTAATTATTACATTATTGGGTCAAATTCACAGCTTCACCTCCTTGTGCTTTGAGGGATTTCCTTTGCACACATAATGTTTATAGTGATTTTTATTAGCTTCTGTAGCCAAATTGCTTTTGCACATCCTCCTTTTTCATCTGGGTGAACTCTTCAACCAGTCTTTGTTTCAGTAACTGTTAGTACAACCAGAGTTTTAAAAGTATTACTGTTCATCATCAGTGTAACTTGGTAGGTATCTTCCAGAAACAGGGAAGCTGTAGGGGAAAAGCTAGGACCAGTTTATCTCGTCATTACGTAGCCTCATCTTACTTTGGCTCAGCAGTGGCCCCCTTGTGTCTGGCTAGATGTATAAATTCTTCTTCCTTGATGGTACATAATAACCAGGTAGTACGGCAGTATTAGGCACCCTTCCTGAGCTTTTTTTTTTTGTGTGGCTGGCTCAGCCACCCTGGGGGCAGGGCTGGTACAGCATGTGGTGCCAGGGGTCAAACCATGGTCCTTGCGTGCTTGCCTAAGCAGGGGCTTTAAACCACTGAGCTATCTTGCCGGCCCTGAGCTTTTTTCTTACCTGACACTTTGTCTCTGGAGTGGAAGTCTTAATTTATAAACAAGTTATTGAGTGTTAACTTGTGAACACATGACTTCCTTTAACAACTGCTCTCCACATAGTCTGTCAGTGCCCTGGCAAGGAAAGTAATAGGAGAAGCTAGAAATACTCTGTGCTAATTGCTGCCTGGGAGATAAACAGAGAGCAGTGGCCTCAGTGCCATGTAGACCTGCATTTGGGTTCTGCCCATGCTATTCACTAGTTCTGTGTTCTGGGGCCAATTACCTGCGTTCTTTGAGCTTTCACTTTGCCATCTGTGAGATGGGGCTGGGGTGGATTCCACCTCCTGGGCAGTGATGGCAAACCTCATAGAGCTTTCAGTGATAACAGACTGCTAGCTGTGGTGCGCGTGCCATGGGTTCCCCACCACTGACTGCTCCAGGGCGATAGTGAAAGATGGAGGAAAGCTCCTACGTAGGACTCTGACTGGAGCTGACGCAGGCTGCGGACACTGGGGTATGTTCCTTTCCTTTCCTGGAGGTGTTTGTTGGGTCAGGGCCAAGTATTACTGAAAGGCATCTGGGTAGAAGTGAGGCACTGAGTGAAAGAGAGAAGAATGGAAGGAGAAAGGCCGAATAAAGCACTGGGATAAGGACATTATGCTGACAAGGTGCTGACTTTTAATTTTAATACCATTTTTAAAAAACATTGTATACAGGCCTCTCTTTGGTTCTCTGAAGACAGTTATTCAAGTCATGGCAGTTCTGCCCTAGCTACAGAAAATACAGGTGCAGGCTATGAAGATAAAAAGAATTAAAGTCATTTTTTAGTTTGTGGAAGAATTCTGAGATCTGTATTTATTAATAACTTAATTTATGATCCTTATAATTTATGAAAGTTCCAACTCTGGAAAAAGATTTGTCTCCTATTACATAATTGTGTATAAAAATAGGAAATTTTGAAAATATAGAAAAATAGGAAATTTTCTAGCTGAGCATAAGTAGATGTGGAAGTGTGGAAGAACATCCATCTCATTCTTGGTGGCCACAAAAGCCAACAGCCAATTCTGAGAATGTGTTCTTGTCCCATTTTACTTGTCTGTAGCACTTGGTAGTCTGTGCCGTGGATCTGGTTATTTCCTTAGGGTACTTTCCTGTTCATTAAACTATATAGGAACATTCCTAAAGTGATGGTCTCAGTTGTGTTCTCCCACAGAGGCAGGCTTACAGTTACTTGGACACCAGTGAGATGATGGTTTTCCCTTCTGTAATCAGAATCCTGGAGTCCGTGATTTTGAGAGGTGTGAGGTATTGTTGCGTGGACTCTGATTTGATTGCAGGAGCCAGGGACTTGGGTTATACTGGATTGAGACAGTTGCTACCTTGGAAGAGTGGGTGGTGTCATTTAGAAGGTAAGAGGTATAGGGAGCTGGGGGGATGACTTGAGAACGTTTCTGCCTTTGTTACTGCACAACAAGGACACATCCGGTCCAGTAGGAGGGATGCTGGAATCTTGAAAGAAGAACACAGCCCACGTTAAGGCGGATTGAGCTTTGCATGGGGTTCCTCAGTTTTCTTTTTGATTTGGAGTTTTAGTCTGTCATGGGAGCTTTGATGTGCTAGAATGCAGGATCTTTTATTTAACCAGCTACTTACTGGGTCTTCAAATAAAAAGATTTTTTTTTCTTTCTTTTTTTCTAAGCACCAGATGGTGTCATTAGATGCTTTCCCTAAACAGAATTCTTATTGTCATTTTATAGAGACTTTTGTGAGTTGGAGAAGCACGAGAATTGTGTACAGGAGGCTTCCCTTACCTGTGGGGGACACACTTTGGGATCCCTAGGGGACTCCTAAAGCCAGGAATCATAATGTACCTTATGTATGCTGTTTGTCTCCTATGCACACACATGCACGACGAAGTTTAATTTATAAATTTGGCACAATAAGGGGTTAACAAAATAACATAGGTTTGAATAATTAGAACAATTAAAACAATTTATTGTAATAAGATGACCAGTATCTCTCCCAGGCCATCATGAGGTATAGTAACAGTTCCTTGAGCGTCAGAGCGCTGTGGCACTGACTGGGGGCCGTAGCCGAGGTGCTGCTGGTGGCGAATGGGGCAGCAAGAGCTAGCGTGGATGTGCTGCACAAGCACGTGATTCACCTCCCAGGCAGGCTGCTGTGAGATTTCACCGTGCTGCTCACGGTGATATACAGTTGAAAACTTAGCAATTGCTTTTCTCTGTAACTTTCCATTGAACATTTTCAGACTGGTTGACTACAGGGAGGTAATGTCTGGTGTTTAGAGTAGTTAATCAATTTTATGGTATGGTGAGCTGGGCTTCGATCCCGGGAAATCTGGGTGGATTGGTAGAGCTTGGCCTTCTCCTTCTCCCCACCTCTCCCAGAGGGGGCTTGTCTCTGGACAGTGCTGTCAGCCACCCCTCTTGTCCTTCGGCAGTTTGGGAACACATGCTACTGCAACTCCGTGCTTCAGGCGTTATATTTCTGCCGGCCGTTTCGTGAGAACGTGTTGGCATACAAGGCCCAGCAAAAAAAGAAGGAAAACTTGCTGACGTGCCTGGCAGACCTTTTCCACAGCATCGCCACGCAGAAGAAGAAGGTCGGCGTCATCCCACCAAAGAAGTTCATTTCAAGGCTGAGAAAAGAGAATGGTGAGTAGTGTGGAGTATCGTGGTTCCAAAGCTCTGAAATGAGGAAAGCCAACGTCTCTCTGTATTTTCAGAATGAAAAGCTGCTTTTTTAAAGAAGGAAAATAGAGGTAGTCAGCTACTCAGTTGTCATTTTAAAAAGAAAGATATTTGTTTTTCTCTATCCATTATACATTAAGTAAAAGTGGACTAGAAATATGCTTTAAAATTCAAGCTGTAGCATCTCATTTGGAATTTTTAAAAAAACTATTCTTGGTAGGATCATTGTAAGAGAAAAAATTGCCTAAGGCAGCCTACTCAGTGGGACATTGGATTAGATGGGCCGATGTAATAATGAATGAAATAGCACCCTCTTATGAACTTGTCATAAGTGATTAGAGTAAGTGCGTATTACCTAATCAGATCCTCTACTATTGTAAAATAATGGATCTGATTTTATTTACCAGGATGATTGAAGGGTATTAAATTGATAATCTATGTATAATAAAAATATATTAGTGCCACCTGATTTAAAACAAATTTTTTTGTCTTCTGTTGTTTTCGGGGGAACTGATAGTAGAAATGAGTATGTATTCCAGAAGTTCTGTACTGGAATTTTTTTTTTTTTTTTTTTGACTAGGGAAATATTTGAAGTGTCAACTTGTATGTTTCTCACATTCCACCTTACTCCAACAGACTTGGTTAATGTGATATTTGTTTTACAGTCTTGTTTAGTTTGATTGCTGTCTTTTAAAGTTGTTGTAGTTTATACATACCAGAATAAAAGTAATTCGGAACACTCCCAGCCTAGTTGTGAAGATGACTGATAGTAGGTTTCACAGCTGCACTCATCCCAGGGAGCGGCAGCTGTGTCCTGGGGTCATTTGCAGTTGGTTTCAGAACACCATCACCTGGACACATCCTCCTGTGTCCTTTTCATCTCTTTTATGTATTTCAGTCAAGCTTTTTAGGCTGGTGCAGGGTTTGATATGATTTTTGGGGAGATTTCAGTTGCCCTGGATATATTATGCAATGATTAATTGGTTATCAGTAATAACATCGTATTAAATGTTGATATTTTGTCAGGGACCTTCTTAGGTAATTTTTGTTTTTCTTTACAACAAATGAAAATTTGAAAAAAAAAAAAAAACGAATGAAAATTTGAGTCAAGTTTTGTACACATGCCTATAGGAAGATAGAAGAAATTGGTGGGTGTAGGAAATGGAAATATTTGGAAACTTCCCCTTGGAAGCCGCATAGTAAAGATGAATCTATTTGTATTCTGTATCTGCCCACCCCTTCAGTATGCAGTTGTTGGGTGGCATGCAAATCTGTGTGTCTGTTTGCTTTTCAAGAGTCAGAGACTGAAGTAATGACCTTCTCCTTTCCAGATCTCTTTGATAACTACATGCAGCAGGATGCACACGAGTTTTTAAATTATTTGCTGAACACTATTGCAGACATACTGCAGGAGGAAAAGAAACAAGAAAAGCAAAATGGAAAATTAAAAAATGGCAACATGAATGAACCTGCGGAGAATAATAAACCAGAACTCACTTGGGTCCATGAGATTTTTCAGGGAACGCTCACCAATGAAACCCGATGCTTGAACTGTGAAACTGTGAGTGTTGGAGGACTCCATGTAACTTGTGCCACGTATTTAGACAGGCTGTGTTGTGTGTGAGTGCAGGGTGGTGTTATAACACTTTCCAGATGCCTTCAATATATATGGACAAAATGTTTCATGAATACTGTTCACATAATGAAGCCCAAGTGCAGATTTTTGGAAGCAGGTCTTCTCCCAAGGTGTGTTGGCTAGCTAAGGCACAGTGGTGAGGAGAGCTGTCCTGAAGTGCTGGATTGCTTTGCACTGTGAGCCAGTTTTAGGATTTACAAATTAAACTCTTGAACTAGATCTACCAAATCTTATTTTTGAAAAGATTTTGGTCATGAGACAATCAGATGTGGTTTGGAACAGATGACTGCTGGGACTTAGAGGGAATCAGCTTTGGTAGAGTGAGCCTGAGGTCAGACAAGGATCAACTCCTGATTCTCCATGTGAGCTGGATAGACTTGGCGAGTCCCTCGGGTTGGGTGAGCTTATGTGTTTGAAAGGGTTTGGTATATTGTGGGCACCTAATGTTAGTTGAATTTGAAATATCTACTGCAGAGCACAATTTAAGATACCATATTTGCTTGCTATATTTAAACTTTATGCAGTGTCATTTTTGCAGGTCAAAGCCCAGCTCTGGATCTAGGCTGCCTGAGTTTGTGTGGTAGCTCTGAAATTCAATCGTTGTGGAACTCTGTAAATTGCTCCTTTCCTCCTCCTCACTATCATCTGTAAAATAGGGCTGATGAGAATGCTTATCTCATGGGTTTCTGGGAGGATTAAATGAATCAACATTTGTAAAATACTGAGAAGTATGCTTGGCACAGAGGAAATGTGCAGTAAATGTCAGCTCATTATTTGTTACAACTAACAACATAGCCTGTGGGTTCATTGCAGTCTCAGAGTTTCTTATTATATGAAAAATTCTGTGTGATGATGTGTTTTTCTGGTGAGAGGCAGTAGCATCCACAGATCCTGTGAAGTGCCCCTGTATTTGGGGGCTTAAGTGACAGAAATGTATTTGTCACTGTTGTGAAGGCTGGAGCCCAGGATGGCAGCATGGTTGGGTTCTGGTGAGGGATCCCTTCCTGGCCTCCTGGGGTGTCCTCACATGGTGGAGAGGGAAAGCCTGCTTCCTTGCATTGCTGGGACACTAATCCCTCATCAGGGCTCCACTCTGAGGACCCACAGGCCCCGTCTCCAAGTGACACGACATTAGAGATTAAGGCTTCAACTTACACTTTGGTCTTTTGCAAATTGTGACTCAGAAATGGATAAGAGATGTAGCTGTACATTTTCTATGTTAGGCAGCAGGCTTTTTGTGTTTTGGCAATCTTTATTTATTTATTTATTTTTTGGCAAACTTTGTGATATCTTTTCTAACAGCATTTCAGTCAGTGTTCTGATTTGTTTATAGTAGAAACAATTAGAAAACATAGCTAAGCAAAAAGAGACTAAAAATTCTAAGTACTCTTCCCATATGATAAATTCGTAACATTTTCTAAAACTTGTGATCCATTAGATCAGAGAGAACTCTATGAATGTTTCAAAACAGAACTTGCCAGAACATTTTCTGCACATACTTGCAAGCAAGTGCAGGGGCCAGCAGTTCGATCCCTGGGCCTGTCATGCTGGCCCCGCCCTCAGGGCACACTGAGCCAGCAATTGAGACTGGACGTGGTGGTGCTCATCTGTAATCCCAGCTCTTGGGAGGCTGTAAACAGGTGGATCACTAGGAGTCTGATCTAGTAGTGAGACCCTGAATACCCTGTAGACCCTTCCGTAAAATTAAAAAAAAAAAAAAAAAATTCAAATGAGTACAGAAATAGAATAGTATAATCCTACATGTGTAATATTGAGGATCAATAATTGTTTGCCCTTTGGTCCACCTTGATCTCCTTTCATGCTCCTCCCCCTCATCAAACTTTTTTTTACAAATTCCAGAGAACATTTGATTTGTAATTTCTTCATTATTTATCTTTAAAAGATAAGAATTTCTTAAAAGCATGATAGCATTATCATACGTAGAAATGATTTCTTTGCATAATTATTCACTCAATGTTCAAGTTTCTCTGAGAGTGTCATGTTTTTAGGATAAAAACAAGTTCGCCTCTTGACTCAGATAAGGTCCATACATTGCATTTGGTCAGGATGTGTCTTAATCTATAGTTAATCCTCACTCCACCCCCACTCTTGCAATTAAATTGTTGAACAGTCATGTTGTTTGTCGTTAGAAGATTTGCCAGATTGTGGACATATCCTTGTTATTTAACACATGGAGCAACATGCCTGTGTGTACCAGAAGATGTATAGAAGGATTATAGCAGGATTTTACTATTTTCTGTTCTTTCCTGTTTTTTTTTTTTTTTCTTTGTACTGCAAATCAGACTTGGAGCCCGTGCTGGCTAGGCAGGTGTGCACTGCTTAGCTACATTCCCAGCTCTGCAGCTGGTTTTTAGAGAATTAAAGAAATACCCATATACTCCACACCCAGGTTGGGGAATAAAATCTTACTAATATTCCTGAAACTGACTGAAATGCTTCTTTGCAATTTGTTTTTCTTATTTTCACCCATTACCCCAGAGTTAATTACTATTCATTCATGTTTACCATGGTGTAGTATACTATTGTAGGAATATGCCATAATTTATTTTCCATTTTTCTATGATGTGCCTAGCAGGTTTGTCTTTGTAGAGGGTGTTAATACAGATGGGTAGTCTTCATAGGGTGTTCCATGGGGAAGGATTACTAGGTCATAGAGCAGGCACATCCTAGGAGTGCCAAATTGTTTCTAGAGTGCTTTAATTTATATTAATAGATGTTCTGACATTGACCCTGTCTTATATCTTTTTAATAAACCAAATTTTTTTTTTTAAATGTACATTGTTGGGATTTGAGGTCTGAAATTTTGTTTAGGGTTTATGCAGTTGTATTAGTAAGGTTGGGCTGGGGAGATAAGTCAGTGGTCTAAATGCATGACTGGCAAGCTTAAGGGCCCAGGTTCAGTCCCCAGTACCACATGCTGTGCTGGCCCCAGAACCCCAGGTGCACTGTGCTGGCCGCTGAAACTGAGCATGATGGTACGTGCTACAATCCCAGCACCGGGGAGGCTGAGACAAGAGGATCACTATAAGTGTGAGCTGCATAGCGAGACCCTGTACCAAATAAATGAATAAATAAGATTTTTTAAAAATTAAAAAAATTATAAATTGTATTAGTAAAGTTGACTTGAACTTTTCAGAGTATACTGTTTCGCTTTTGGAATTACCATCATTAAAAGCTTTTTTTTTTCTTTTTTGCTGTACCAGGGATCGAACTCAGGACCCTGCGCTTGCCAGGGAAGCACTTATTCTACTGAGCTACTTATATGCTTTTATTTGGAACAGTTCGTATACATGTTGATCTCTTGGATCTTGGAATGTTTGTTAGAACTCATTACATATTACAGCATTTCTAAAATCTATAGCTCAGTTTGGCTTGTTTTTGAAGTTTATGTGAATGGCCACCTACCCCTTTGTGTCCTGGTTTTTTTGTTCAGTATGTCTCATGAGATTCCTCTTTGTGTTTTTCAGTGATGCTGTAGTTCATTCATTATTGCCATACAGTGTTACATTGCATAAATAAACCATGGTTTACTAATCACTGTTCATGAATATTTGGTTGTTTCCTCTTTGAGGCAATTATGAACAATATTGCTATGAACATCTCAATACATAAAAATGTATTGTGCATAATGCAGGCTTCACTTGGAGGCATGCATGGAAGTAGATTTGTTAGGTCATATAATAAGCCTATCACTACTATCATTTGAAAGTATCCGATTTCTGAGGTAGTAACATCAGGCTACATACTCGGCACTCTTGTTTCCCCACAGCTTTGTCTCTAAGTCTCAGATGTCACTTTTACTGATGTAGTGGCTGTATGGCTATTCTTTTACTCAGTAAACATAGTTTCTTTTTTCTCACATGTTATATAAAAGTAGGAGGCACAGATACAGTGAGAATTTTGCCTTTCTGGAATTTCTACTGTGAAAACACACTAACAACAGAACTAGTAATTGGCTCATGTAATTATGAGTACACATGTTGTAAAGGAGAAGCACAGGCTGCCCCATGAGTTCATGGTATGGAAACCAGAACCAAGGGGCGTCATGTTCCCACCTCTGTAGTTCGGGATCTGCCTCACACTATCCAGCTGGTCTAATCCTGTTTGGTGACCTCTGAAGTTGACACTGATACTGAATCTACCTTGGCAGTACGCCATATGGATTTTCATCTGGTGACAGGCTCCGTCATATTTATAGGTTTTTTTTCTTTTTTTGCCTATGAACAGGTCACCTAATTCTAGTAAATGCAAAGATTGCATCCTAAAGTATTTACACTGCAGAAGCTGTGCTCAAGTTTGCTATTTGCTGAAGGGTTGCCATGGACAGGAAGCCTATGCCAAACTTCCTTGGAATATTTTGAATACCATGGTATTTGTTATAGTGGGAGTCCAATATATATATTTGTTCTGTGAAAGTAGATGATAGTACATGGTTGTGTCTTTTTGGAAGGTGAGATAATTTTAAGAACCTATATTTTTTTATTCCCTGAAATGATTGTATGATTTGAGGCAAGAGATTTTTTTTTTCCTATGTTCTTCTTCATTTCCTTAGATCCTTCAACTGGCCAGGATTCTGGGAGTCACCTAGCCCATCTTCTCCTAGTGTCCACGTCCCTTCTGAGGTGTCCCAGCCAGTTGGTCACCAGCATCCTGTGGCCACTGTCCAGAGGCAGGGAACTCAATCTCCCCAGGATGCATTCCATTTTTAGAAAGTTCGTATTGTTAGAAAGCCTTCTACTTTCTAAGAAAACACATCACCCACGGGCTGTTTCTGTTGTCGTAAGATGCCAGGACTCAGCAGAAACCTGGAACCCCTTTTGAAGAGTCTTCTGTAGGTAGCCTGCAGACAACTTCTGTCAGAATTACCAAAACCCACATTTGTGAGATCTCACTGGGGGCTTAAACTGCCCTGTATCCCAAGCAGCAAATTAGCCCCTAGGGGCACCTATCTTTGTCTCTCCTTGGCCTCTTGTTTTTTTCACTTGTGGAAAATCTATGTGCCAGTCTTCGTAGTTTCAGAAAACAATGATTTTCCCCCTTGGGTCTCACTCTTTGTAAATGTCGCTTATGATTGTAGTGCAAATGTCAAAGGAGAGATTTATGGAGACCAACAGTTTCCTTCTGTTAATAGATTTGGAGAGACTATTTTAAGTGCAGACTTTTCCAGCTTACTTTGATGAAGGCCCTTTAGAATTGGGGCTTGGAGATTTTCCACTCCAACCTAAGTGCTCCCTTGGTTGTACTTCGTTTGCCTCATAAGATTTGTTGAGCTTAATTTTGTTGTTGTTTATCTTAATTTTTTCCTTTTTCCTTAAGCTGAGTTTTGGCTCTGCAAATCTGTGGGTTTTCAGGGCTTCTCAGTGACTTTAAGGCACATTTGTTTCTGTTGTTAGAGCTAATATGTTTAAAGAACGGTTTTATTAAGTACCAATTTGATGACTCCTTGTTTTGTCTGCAATTGTTCCACTTGACCAACCGAAGTTCTGAGACCTGCACAAACGGCAAAGGAGCTGGATGGTACCAGGAGGTTTGTGTGCTTACTTAGTGGAGGTAGCCAGGTCCGGAGCTGCACACAGGCGTGTGGAATTGGCTGCCTTTCCCAGCTCTCCTGCTGCGGCCACCTCCAGCCAGCACCTTGTCGCTTCATGGCCCAGCTCTGCAGAGCCCAGCCACTTTTTCCATTGTTGTGTCTGGCAGGGGGACCTCTGAGTGTGGGGAGTAGGGAATCCCCCAAAATGATCCTCCCTTCTCTATGTGTCCTTACCTTCGCTTCGGTGGAGAGTGAAGCGGGGCTCTTAGCAGAAAATGGGAGTCAGCACTGATTGTGGTGTAAAGCAAGTTTAAGGTGTCACAAGCACAGGAAAGCAGAAGAGAAGCTGTCTTGGCATCAGCGTGGTGCTACACGATGGCGGGCACCTCCTTGGGATGCGTGGGATGCATGAGATTGGCCCGATGTGTTGGGGCCAAGTGTTCCTTTGATTGGTGTGGGTCAGCCCGTCAGTCCTAGCCTTTGTTTCTGAGAAGGGGCAAGGTCATTTGGGGATTTCTTAACCGTGAGTAACATTTTCTTAAGGATACTGTAGGGTCCATTTTTTTCAAGTACATGATACACAGATAAGCATGTGATTTTGCAGTTATCAGCCATAGGAGAATATGGTAGAGTCAGCCACAGATAAGCATATAATGATTCTACAGTGATAGTCATCAGGGTTTTTGTTTTTCGTTTTGTTTTTTTTTTTTAAATTTTATTTATTTAGTGTGTGTGTGTGTGTGGCCAGCTCAGCCCACCAGGGGGCGGCCCTGGCTGGCATGTGGTGCTGGGGGATTGAACCGTGGTCCCTTTGCTTTGCTAAGTTTGTTCTAAGTAGGTGCTTTAGACCACTGAGCCATCTCACCAGCCCCAGTCATCAGGGTTTTTGCCCCTTATTTTTTCGATGTCTCACTGCCCCTACACTGCTAACCCAGGGAAGGAATCTAGGCCCTTAGAAGCACATTGGAAATGTAGCATTAATTCCTCAAGAGTTTGTCAGAGCTGATGTGTGGCACATACTCTACATTCATTTTTTCTATTAAGTGATGTATAATTACTTTAAAACAAAAAGCAAGTGGTGTCCCTCTTTATGGTTTTTATTTATATATTTTTTTCTTTATGGTTTTTAAACTGGAGTTTTAAGGGGGACTCCATGCCTAGAATTAGGAGAGAGAGAAAGGTGAGGAAGATATAGCCAGTTTTTGCTCAGAGTGTTGGAGTCTCTTAGTGATATACGTTTCCTTGGAGACAAGCTGTATTTTCCCTCAGACCAGATTCTTGTGTGTGGGAAGAATATGGTTTTCTTTCCTAGCAGCTTTCTTGCGGGTAGGGGGAGAGACAATCCGTGAACTCCCCAAATCTCTAGAAAATGTTGTTTAGTTGCTTGTCCATGTATAGCTTCTGACTGGTTCTAGGGCAGGGAGAGAGGAAAGTGCAGCTGGGAAGGTTGTGTCTTGTTTTGATCTTCCCTGCAGTGTTGATCCTGCAAGCAGGTAAACAGCGCTTTCTCACACTCCAAATTTTGAAGTAGTTTAATTGAGCATTAAGAAAGGCACAGTAACTTCTTTGATTAAGTTAATGAGATTTCTGCTTTTTTCCTCTCCCTGAAATCATTAAATAGAGAAAAAGAATTGCATCCAATAGGACAAAATGTGTTTTTCCTCTTTGTACAAGAGTTTAAGTAGAATCTGATCCTAACTTCTCTATGATTCTATTTGACTGCAATCCTTTTGTTGTCACATGAGAAGGTTAAACAAAAAGTTTTGGCTAATTGCGTGCTGTACATGGTACTGCATGCCTGTAATCCCAGGATTTGAGAGGCTGAGGCAGGAAGATTGAGGCTGACCTCACTACATGGTGAATTCAAGGCTGGACTAGAGTGCACAGTAAGGCCTGGTTTCAAAAAATCCAAACTAAAACAAAAACCAAAAAATATAACAACCAAAAAAAAGATCTGTAGATGGTTTTTAAAAGAGTATGTAAAAAAGAAAATCCTGTTTCTGCCTCCCTGATGCCATTGTTTACATTAAATATCTTTTCTTTTGTTTATTTAGTATTTATTGCATGGCTACTAAATTCTGGAAGTTATTTTAATTACCAGGGATATGGTGGTTCAAATAGAAAAGATGGTCCCTAATTTTGTTTACTGGTATACATACATAAAGCTATATATTTTATCCTGCCACTACTTTAGTTGCCTTCTACAATTTTATTTTTATTTTTTTATTTTTTTAAATGTTTTCTTTTTTCTTTTTTTAATTTATTTGTGTGTGTGTGTGTGTGTGTGTGTGTGGCCAGCTCAGCCCACCAGGGGGCGGGACTGGCTGGCATGTGGTGCTGGGGGATTGAACCCCAGTCCCTGTGCTTTGCTAAGCTTGTTCTAAGTAGGTGCTTTAGACCACTGAGCCATCTCACCAGCCCCACCTTCTACAATTTTAATAGTTTCCTTTGCCATTAGTTCAGTGTGCTGTATAGTTTCTAAATATTTTGGATTTTCTTAGATGGCTTACTAGTACTGATTTCTTTCTTTCTTTCTTCCTCTCTCCCTCCCTCCCTCCCTTCCTTTTTTTTTTTTTTTTTCTTTTTCTTTTTTTGAGGTAGAGTCTGACTATCTAGTGCAGGCTGGCCTTGAATTCACTCAGGCAGCCCAGACTGGTCTGGAATGCACAATGATCCTCCTGCCTCAGCCTGCCAGTGCTGGGATTACAGGTGTGCACCACCACACCTGACTGTGTACTGTTTTCTAATTCTGTTGTGATTGGACAATATATTGTACATGATTTCAGTCACTGAGATACGTTTTGTGTTCAGACTCATGGTCTGTCTTACTTGACTGAAAGCAGCGTCTTGCAACCTTAGAACTTCGACATTTGGGGTTGGATAATTTGTTGTTGTGGGTAGCTCCTCTAGTATTATAAAATGTTTAGCAGCATCCTTGTGTTCTGCCCCCTAGATACCACCAGTATCCCCCAGAGGTGACAATAAAAAATGTCTCCAGACATTGCTAAATGTCTCTCGGAAGCAGAATTTCCCCTGCTGAGAACCCTTTAGTTGAACAAAACATATATCTGGTAGTGATTGATTGTAATAGTCTCTGTCAGCTAAGTATGTTACTTGATAAAGTTATTCAGATTTTTGAGGTCTTCAGCTTTTCAACAACTGTTCAGAGGTAGCTGGTAAAATTCCTGTGTCAGATTGTCTTATTATCTCTTAATGCTGTCAATTCTTGCTTCATAAATTTTTAAGCTTTTCAAAAATGACTTCATTGAGGTACAGTTTTCATACCATAAAATTCATTTATTCAGTGATCTTTTAGAAACTGACTGTATTTGTGACGATCACCATAACCCAGTTTTAGAACGCTTCTATCACACCAAATAAAAGATCCCTTCTATCTGACAGCTAACCCCTCTAGCAGCAGACGACTCCTTCCCTTCTTTCAGCCCTGTTTGCCTCTCCTGACGTTTTCTATGAGTGGAATCCTGTAGTGTGGGCTTTTGCGTCTGACTTCTTTAACTTACAGAATGTTTGAGGCCCACAGTGTTGTAGCATGTATCTGTGCTTCACTTTTCTTTTCATTGGTGAGTATTATTCTAACTTCATGTATGTTGACACTCTGGTATGAGGGCTGCAACATTTGATCATTGTATTTTTCTTTCTTTCTTTCTTTTTTTTTTTTTGACAGAACCGGGGATTGAATTCAGGCCCTTGTGCCTGCCAGGGAAGCTTATTCTACCAAGCCGTCTCCCTGGCCCCTGACCATTATTTTTCTGATAAATTGACTCATCATTAGGAAATATCTTTTATTCCCATAATAACTTGTCTTAAAATCTATTTTATCTGATAATAATGTATTCTTTTTTTTTTTGCGGAACCAGGGATTGAACTCAGGCCCTTGTGCTTGCCAGGGAAGCACTTATTCTACTGAGCCATCTCTCTGGCCCCAATAATGTATTCTTCTACATACTCATGCTAATTCTTTGCATAATATTGCCTATTATTTTTCCAATCATTGACTTTCAGTCTCTTTTTAAAAAATAGCTTTTGTGGACAGTGTATAGTTGGTCTTGTTTTTATGTATTTTTAAAATATATGTAGGAGGCCGGGGAGATAGCTCAGTAGAATAAATGCTTGCCTGGCAAGCGCAGGGTCCTGAATTCAATCCCCGGTACTGGGGGAGGGGGGATAATATATATTTAGGACAGGGTCTACAGGGGCTCACTACACAGGGGAGACTCATTGTGATTCTCCTGTTTTCAGCCTCCCAAGCCCTGGGATTATAGGCGCACGCCAGTCTCAGTCGCTGTCTCAATGAGCCCTGGGGGTGGGGCTGGCATGGCAAGCCAAGGAATTGAATCCCGGTCCCTGCGTCTCCCTAAGCAAATGCTTTAATCTGCTGAGCTATCTGGCTGGCCCTGGTCTTGTTTTTACAGACAGTCCATTTTTTTATTGCTTGTGTATTGTAGTTCACTGGTAGAGCACATGCCTAGTGTCTGTGAAGTCCTGGTTTTGGTGCCTGGGACATTATGCAAACAATAAAAATTTGAAAAAAAAATACTTTTATTATTATAGTAATTAATATTTGCTATAGTTATGCATTTGAATGTGGGGCTACCATTTTATGTTTTGTATTCTTGTTGGTTTTTCATTCTCCTCTTATACCTTTCTTTCTGTAAAAATACATAATTGAATATGTTCATTTTTACAATTCCATACTAATTTTTCTCTTTTCATTACATGTGTACATTTGATAGTTATACTAATATTCTTCAATTTTTGCAGTCTGCACTTAGTTAATAAAATCTGTTTCACAGAAAATCCCTAAGTGCACGGATGGTATTTCCTCTGCCTCACTTTACCTTGTCCTAAACCCCACAGGACAAAGAGGCATAAGTATTATTAAAAACAAAACCACCGTTCTCAAAGCTCATTGTTCTTTTTTGAGTTTCTAAATAGTATAATTTTTCTTGCCTTGAGGGCTTCCTTTAACCTTCCAGTGTAAGTCTTAATTATGAGTCTCTTCATTTTAGTTCATTCTTGAAGGATCTATTTATGGGGCATAGGAATTCTAGCTCAATAATTTTTTCTTTTAGCATATTGAAGATGTTTCATTGTATCATGAGAAATTTTTCATAGTTTCAGAAGTCAAGCTGCTAATTAAATCATTTTCTTCTAAGCAATTTATTTTTATAAAGTGCTTTTTATTTTCAATGCAGATGCTTATGATTTTGTTTTTATTCTTGGATTTCAGTAATTTACCTCTGATGTTCTTTGGCTGACTTTGTTTATTTGTCTTGCTTGGTATTTGTTGTATGTCTTGAATATGTTAATGTTCATAGTTCTTCAAATTTGAGAAATATTAACCATTAATTTTTTCAAATAGTTTTTCTGCCCCCTTCTTCCACTCCCCTTCTAGTACTCTCATATATATATGGTATTATTCAAAGGCCTCCTGAGTGTTTTATTTTCATCCTCTTTTCATGCTGTAGATAATTCTCAATGATGTGTCCTCAAGTTTGTTTGTTCTTTCCTCTGTCATCTTTAGTTTCTTGTAAGTTCATCCCTTGCATTATGCTTTTCAGTTCTGAAATTTCCATTTGCTTTTTTTTGTTTGTTTCAGTCTGCTGCAGTTTCTTATTTTTTGTTTAATTCTGAATATCTTTTCTTTCACATTACAAGATAGTTACTTACTAGTTTTTAAAAAGTCCTCGTCTGTTAATTCCTACATATGATACATGTCAGGATGAGTCTTGTTGATTTTCTTTTAAGACTGCCTTCCATTTTCTTGATTTTTTATATATCTTCAGTTTGGCCCTTGTCCAGGACATTGAGGTGCTGCAGAACCTCTAGGTTGTGTTTCTTTTCTTCAGTGAGGATTGAGTTTCTTTAGTTGTAGCAGGCAGTTGTCTTGGACTCACTATTTATTGGGTGGCCGCTTGAACCTTGGGTCCTTGTGTCTGCAGCTAAGTCGCCTGGAGTGCATTCCAAGCTTGATGTTCACCTTATTGGTCAGCCGCATGTGAGCGGAGTTGGGGATACCATCTCAGACTCTTCCTTCTTTCAGTGGATTTGGTTTCTCAGATGTAGCTTTCGGCTCGCAGGCCAGAAAGCCTGCATTTTCCTCCATAGCCCCCAGGCAGAGGCTGTGAGGGACGCATCCTGTCATTCTGTGCAGCTCTCTTCTGTCATACTATGCAGCTCTCTTTCAGTACTGGGGATTGAACTCGGGACCTTGTACTCACCAGGCACTTATGCCACTGAGCTCTATGCCTGGCCCCAGATGCCTTGCATACAGGTCTCAAGGCAGGTATTCTCTGTCTGCCAGTTTGTGTTCATATTCTGACACTACTCAGTGTCTTCTTTTGGCTTAGGAGTGTGTCTT
This sequence comes from Octodon degus, assembly GCF_000260255.1. Taxonomy (NCBI): domain Eukaryota; kingdom Metazoa; phylum Chordata; class Mammalia; order Rodentia; family Octodontidae; genus Octodon; species Octodon degus. The sequence goes on along the minus strand of NW_004524595.1, from coordinate 18,001,240 downwards.
AGTATGTTAGGATCTTACTATCATTGATTATTATAACTCATGCAACTAGGGCTTAGTAAAGGTCAGCTGGTGTGGGCTGGACTAGGCTTCACCTGTGTTTGAAGGCCTGCTAGCTTGTACGTGAGTCTGAGCTTGGCTGAGGGGGTTCACTCCAGACGAGGCTCAGCTGGGCACGTTGGTCAGGACAGCTTCCCTTCATGGTTCTCCTACCTTTTTCCTGAGAACAGTGTGTTGGGCTGGGCTCAGCCTTGTGACGGAAGGTAAAGAGCAAGTTCACCAGTGCTGTTCTGCCTCCACTTACAACCTGTCTTCTGAAATCTGCCCTGGCCAAAGCAAGTCACTTGGCTGCACTCAGAATCAAGAATGGGGAAACATAGTCACTTTTGATGAAAGGATCTGTAAGGTCTTACATCAGAGAAGCTAGTATAGGCAATGGTATAGGACGCTCCCAACTTACGGACATTCTAGTTGCAAACTTTCAGAGATCCAAACAAACCTGAATTATGAAATTCTCAGATGCCAGCAAATCTTAGAAGTAGCTCACATGTCTGCCTGACATAGTCATGGTTGTGCTGCTGGGTGCCTGCTGCACCATGTGATAATGTATGTCAGTCCAGTGCTCAGCCAGAGCCCAGGGTGCTTGGAAGCATTATTTATAATATCTCTGTTTGTATGTGTTTGGTTTTTATGCTTTCCCTTGTATGTTTGTGTAGAAGATACGTAAGACTCACTTTATCAGGCTTACGTGCAATCTGACTTCTGAATGTTCTCCCAGAGTGGAACTTGTTCATGACTTGGGGCTTACTGTAATGATATGCTGGAATGCCAGGAATGGTTTCTGTCATAGAAGGAATAAATGCCATGAAATGTTAATGCAGAATGCTAGAGAGTGGTAAGGGAGGGCATATGTGTACAAATATGCACAAGCCTTTTAAAATACAGAACAAGAATTAATATATATAAATAGTTGTACAGTGTGCTTTTTACTTAGTATTATAATCACCGTGTGATACCCCATGTCTGACACTTTAGCCCTCTTTGCTATTTAGAATTGTTCACCTCTCCTTCATTTGTTCAGTGGTCACTTTTAAAAGCACTTTACATATATGACTTTCTTTTCTTTTTCTTTCTTTCTTTCTTTCTTTCTTTCTTTCTTTCTTTCTTTCTTTTTTTTTTTGTGGTACTTGGAAATTGAACTCATGACCTTATGCTTGCCAGGCAAGCACTTTTTCCACTGAGCTATCTCCCTGGCCCACTTTATTTCTTCCTTACAACAATCTTGTGATACTGTTAACTGTCCCCACTTTGGAGATGAGGAAGTTGAGATAAAGAGAGGCTAAGTAGCTGGCTCTGGATCATCTAGTTTCAAATGGGCAAGGGAAGAAATGAAGCTAGGTGGTTTGTCTCAGTGAACATTTTGTGTAGACTTAAACATAAAAGGGTATGTCCATCACTTTGAGTATTTGTTTAGATAATTTCTGGAATTTGGGTTCAGGGCTGTTGTCACACTTTTTTTCCCCTCTTCTGAGACAGAGTCTCTCTCTGCAGTACAGGCTGGCCTTGAATTTGCTTATGTAGCCCAGGCTGGCCTCAAACTCACAGCAGTCCTCATGCTTCAGCCTCCTGAGAACTGGGATTATAGGCCAGACCCAGCTGTTGCTCTTTTAAAGGAGTGTAATTTCTTTTTCTGTTAAGTGGGATTTCTCTTTTTTTCTAAATAAAAAAAAATTATTTACGTATTTTGGTAAAAGGTCTCCCTATGCAGCTCAGACTCATAGTGATCCTCCTGTCTCAGCCTCCCCAGAGCTGGAATTACAGACCTGCGCCCCCATGCCTGGTGTAGGGGAAGGCACGGCACTCCCAGGGTTCCGGGCTAGCAAGGCAGATACCAGGCATCGAACCCAGGTCCTTGTGCTTGCCAGGCAGGCACTTAGATTGCCAAACTCTTTCCCTAGCCCAAAAGGAGTATAATTTTCATTTGTTTTTTTGACCTGCTCTGGGTTGGTGTCTACATGAGTCCCTTGGATACCTCCAGGCAGCTTTACTAATCCTTGCTTTAGAAATTATTTTTTTACTCTTATCAGAAGTGTCCCACCTGCTGTTGACAATAAAGGCAGATGTGTGATAGGGGAGATATTCTGGGGCCAGCTTGTCCCTCCTGCTCCAAGAGCAAGATGGGGAACCCCAGGGTGGTTGGTTGCATGAGTGCAGTATAAGCACTTGCTCAGGGAGCTTCACTGCATGTGAGATCTGGAGCTGGTGTGCACTGGCCTGTGGGAGCCGGAGAGGCAGCCAGGGTCAGTGACCTGCCCAGAGCCACCCAGGCCAGCTCCAGGGCTGACTGTAGTCACTGACAGCACAGGGCTGTGCAAGTGATGAGCACTTCTGGCCAGTGGATGGCTGGATGTGTGGTCTGTATACCACACAGTTTAAATAAGGAGGCCTGGGTGGAAGGGAGTGATTTCTTGGGAGGACAAAAAGTGAAAATCCCCCGATGAAGGGTGACCATCTGGGTAGGTTTTCTGTGTGTCTTGTCCTTTTTCATTCCCATCATTCTGCCAAGCTGTGCTGTCTAAATGTTTTTCTGAAATTTGCTGTGTTGAAACAGTGGGGGCAGTAGCTGGGAAGGAAGTGCAGTCTGGTTGAGTTTTAATAATTGTAAGCTTCCAATCAGAATTACCCCAGAGATGAGATTAAGAATCTGGTCTGCCCTTTAAATTGGGGTGTTTTCAAGGTGATTGATGCCAGTGAGCGCAGATAGCCACACTCGACCTTGCTGCGGTTGTGCTATTACAGCAGCTAGTTCAGTGTTGGATTCGAAGTTTTGGGGGCGGGCACGTAGCTCAGTGGTAGAGCATTAGCCTTGCATCTATGAGTGTCTGGTTTAAATCCCCTGCGTCACAAAAAAGGGAGAAAAGGCGCGGGGGGGGGGAATAGATTCAAAGTTTTAGCTTCTGTGTCTACTATGTATTTCATACCTAATACGTTCAATACATTTTTTCCTCATTATTATTTAATTTATTTATTTATTTTTTTTGCTTCAGGTTAGTAGCAAAGATGAAGATTTTCTTGACCTTTCTGTTGATGTGGAGCAGAACACTTCCATTACCCACTGTCTGAGGTAACCTCAAGAATTCTACTTGCGGTGTGAGCTCTTGATGCTAGTGAATAAGTGGGGGAAATAAAATTCTATATTTCTTCAGGACATAATCTTTCTTGCAGTGTAACCGGCATAATCCTATTATTTTCTGTTTGTTCTTTCCCAAGAGAGTAAAAATAAGTATATGTGGTCTGCAGAAGAGTTTCACCGAGCAGAGAGAAGATCAGATGGGAGTCATTAGTCACTGACTTGCAAAATTAAATTTTAATCTTTAATACAGATGTGTACTTTGGCTTCCATCAAAAGTCTTTTTCTTTTTCTCTACCCCACAAAAACACATAGTTAATAACTGCTAAAGATGCCTCTCATTCATTAGTCTTTTTGAGATAATCTCTTCTGTTTTAAAAATTATGCACCTTGAGAACTGCTGAGGGAATTTCCCTTTCTGCCATCTTTTTAGTATTCTGTGGAGGTCATTCATGGCAAGAAATATTCCCTCATTAGCACCGAAAGACAGGAAGGAGCCCAGCATGTGAGAGTGCATGCTTGGGATTACTGTAGCTGTTGCATATTGACCTGACATTAAAAATGTGCTCACAGTTGCCCCGTAGACAAGAGTCTCACTTCCTTTTTTTTTGTCCCTACTTCCTTTAACAAGAGAAAATGAGTGTTTATAATGTTCTCAGCCTTGCTTTCTATACCGGGTGCGGGCACCAAAAGGTACCTAGGACCCTACTCTCATGCGCATACCTTCTAGAAGGATGGTACAGATGGTGACCAGTGCTTTGAAGCAAGTAAACCCCAGAGAGTGCTGACGCTGAAGGTGCCAGTGTGGACTGAGGGGTTGAGGCAAGTCTCCTGAACACTGGTGTTGCAGCTCTGAGACAATTAGCTGAAACAAGGCACTGTTGATTTGTATCAGTATGGCTTAAGTGACAGGGCTGTTATTTCAAGATCTCAGATTACCTGAATCCTTTCAGAAGAATAGTTAAGGAAAACTGGTTGGGCTAGTTACCTGGTAGAAAGCCATCTGTAGGATGAAGGCACTAGGAGAACAGTTCAGAAACACCCGGTGCCCCGGGTGGTGGATGCTGTGTAAGGCCGGCTCCTCTTCCTCTCTGTCGGCCCCAGTCTACATGTCCTCACCTGGCCCAGAGTGGAGAGTTGTCAGAATGCTTCCTGATATTCTGGTGTCTCTGGTCTTGTCTCCAGATGACTTAGATCCAGGTGCCTAGCGTAGGTTTGCATTGCTGTGCAGATGTGTTTTGTAAAGCAAAGTAACCTCTCTTTTCCTTGCTTGATTGTATTAAGGATGCCACTTTTCAACATTGTTGTGAAAGGGCCAGTTTTGGTCTTCCCGGGGTTTTATGATTGCAAGGTATGATAAAAGTTAAGGTACTACCGACATTAGTTGCAGATGAGGGGATGGGTGAAGGTTGACTACTTCCCCTCTGGGCTGGTCAAGGGCAGGTAGTAGCAGCTGCAGTTCTGCGGAGAGCCTCTGGGCCTGATGGAGGCAGGAGAGAGGCACTTAGAAATGTCAGCGATGGGGTTGGGGCAGATATACAGCCCCCCCCCAAACCTTTGAAACATGAGCACCTTTGTACTCCCATTCCGCATCACCTCTAAACTAGGCCTCGGCCTGCTCACCTCCCCCTCTGCCACATGTATACCCAACGAGGAGCCTGCCGATGTGGGAGGCACCACCGAGAGTTCTGCAGTGGTGGCGTGGCAGTATCCAGAGCCGCTCCCCACCCCCAACAGAAGTCAGCAGATTGATTAGCTTTCCTATCTCTGAGACCAAAGAGAAGGGATGACAAGGGTCTTTCTTGGCCCCTTTCATGACTTAATTAGATTCGTTTTCTTTTGTTTTTAAAATTAGAATTTATGAGTTTTCTTTTTAAACACCATGTCTGTATCTTTTATGATGTAATATTTCTTTCATCTTTTTATTTTAATAACTAAAAAAAAAAAAAAAATCGAGGCCAGGGAGATAGCTCAGTAGAATAAGCGCTTGCCTTGTAAGTGCAAAGGCCTGAGTTCAATCACTGGTTCTGCAAAAAAAAAAAAAAAAAGAAGAGGAAAAGTGTTTCTCTCAATAAAATTATGGGGGAAAAAAAGACAATAAAGTGCAATTCCAATTAAAATAAAAAATCAAGCTGCAATTGTGGAATTTGAATGTAGGATCCCTACCTTTCCTTCCAGAAGCGCTTTAGGTGGTGGACTATAAGGCGTTTTCATTTGTCCTAGAGAAATTATGTAACAGTGGTTAATTTCAGGATATAGGTCTGGAAGACATACAAATATGTCTGCATCGTGGCTGAGTTACAATTTTAGTATAGTATTTTGTGAGGTTCTGTGTCTTAAACAAGATAAACCGTTTGTATAAGAGCAAAAAATCAAGAGAGAATTTCATTTTTCTTTCTGAAAAGCTCAAGGAATCCTTCAGGCCACAACCTAAAGTACATGCAGATTATGTTCATTGTCCCAACATGGCCTTTTTGATAATTTTTGTTTCTTGCTTCAGGGCCTCCTCCCTCCCTCTGGCTCCTGCTTGGAAATCTTTCTCCTCAAAGTGCTCAGTATGGAGCACCATCTTCCCCTTCCTCTGTCTTCCTCCCACTTAATATCCCCATTCTCCCCGTGCCAGGGAGACTGGCCAGACGTTAAGAAGAAAGCAGGCTTTAATTTGCCTGAAGCTCTTTCCTCTTGAAAATTAATCTCCTTTGAAAGAAACCTTTTTTCTACTTATTTTGAGAAACTTATGTACTGAAGTTAATGTATACATCCATTTCCACTGCTTATCCATTTGTTTTTCTGACCTGTGTTTTAGTTTTGGCTATTATTCATAATACAGTATGATGTTTCCTAGTACCTGATAGACACCTGACTTGTGGATTTCTTTCTTTTTCTTTTTTTTTTTTTATGGTACTGGGGATTGAACTCAGCACCCTGCGTTTGTCAGGCAAGCGCTTATTCTATTGAGCTATCTCCCTCGGGCCCTGGATTTCTTTTTAAAATTGACTTTAATACTTGAGGCGTTGAGTTTTTTTTTTTTCAAATTTAGGGCAAGGTATACAGGGTCTTACTACATAAATCAGACTTGTAGTGCTTCTCCTGTTTTCAACTTCCCAAGTGCTGGGATTACAGGCACGCGCCACCATACTCGTCTAAGTCACTGGCTCAGTTACCATCTCAGCGCACCCAGGGGACCGGGCTAGCATGACAGACCCAGGGATTGAACTCCTGGCCCCTTAATCTGCCCAAGCAGGTGTCTTAATCCGCAGAGCTATTTGGCCAGCCCAGATCATTGGTTCTAGGAAATTGGCAGAAATAGAACCTAGGCCATATTTAGGAGCTTCATTGGAACTAGAGTTCTCTTTAATTAATGTTCTGGTTTTTATGGTACTACAACCAAAAAAAGTAAAACATACCTTTAAAATACAAAAGTTTTTTGTCTTTTATAGATCAACTGCTTCTCTGAACTTGCTCAGGGAAGCGGCTAGTACATGTCCAGGGCATAAACAGCTACCGGCTCCTGGGCTCAGCTCAGATGATTGGCTGAACTGCAGCTCGTCTGAGGGAAGGTATAAGCAGATGATAGCTGGGGCAGGAGGGTTTGAGCTTTTACACAGGAGGGAAGACTAGCTGTGGGGATGAAATGCCAGGGCAGTGTCCTTGCCTGTTGGCACACTGTATTTCTGCCCTCTGTCCCTGTCCCTGAAGCCCTTTCACACCTAAACTCGTGAGGCAGCAGGAAGCCTCCCTGCATCTCCTTGACAGCTGGCTTCGAATAAACCCTTTACTTTTTTTTTTTTTTTTTTTTAGACCAGATTTTCTGGAGTTCTTGGAGCATAGAGTGGTACAAACCATGTGTCAGTACGATGCAGGTTTGAGAATTTCTGTTTTGCTTTTTGCCACTCAAACATCACCTGGGATCCCATTAGAAATGCACAATCTCAAGTCCCACCTCGGAACGAATCAGCATCTGCAGTTTGATAGAACTCCCAGGCGGCCCAGAAGCACTCTTAATATTCAGATTGTACTGGAACAGCTCTTAACAGTGAACCAGAACATGCAGGAAGTTTGAAAAATAATGCTGCCTGGATTGTGATGTAATAGATCAGGATGGGAGTGGAAGGGAGGGGTGGCACTGAGTGTTAAGATAGCTTCTTGTTTGTTGAGACAGGGTTAGGCTGACCCTGAACTCACTATGTAGCCCAGACTCTTCGAACTCATGGCTCAGCTGGGAGTATAGGGTTGTGCCACCACGCCCAGCTTGAGATAGTTTTTAAAGAATCCTCAGTAATTCTTATGAGCCACTAGGAGGAGGAAAACCACTCTAGATTGTAGGGCACCACTTCCCAGGGCCAGGGTACAAAGTTACGGGTATTGTCTCAGCTCCTCAGAGGCTGAGCAAAGCCTGGCACTACTCCAGTCCCATGATTGGCACCACCAGAGTAGCCCCATCAGCTTGCCCCATGCGTTTCTCAGCAATGTCACTTTCCACATGAGTCACATGGAAGTTATCAGGCAGCATGGCTTGAGAATTTTTGTTTCAAATGAGTTGTTGAACTATTGTGTTGAATTGGTTAAGACTATAATTGAAAATGTGTCAAGTATAGGTGTTAATGTGTACATGGCAACTGTCTCCACACTAGTGGAAAGCCATCCCCTCTAGGAACTCTCTCCATTTAGTAAAGGTTTTTATATGTCAATAAAGTTTTATAGTTTCCTTTATAAAGATACACATTTTTTATTAGATTTGTTCCTGAAGTGTTATCTTTAAGTAGAGTTTGATACTAGGACTTTTTAAACAAAGAAATGCAAAGGGCTTTGGGCTTTTCGCCTAATCTCTTCTTCATGCTTTTGTAATTCATCCCAAGTGTTAGAAAGAGTCTCAGTTTTGACTTCCTCCTTGAAAGCTTCCTCCCACCTTTGTCACTCTTGTTCTTTTTTTCTTTTTCTTTTTCTTTTTTTAGTCTTTTTTTTTCTTCATTTAAAATTTTTTTTTTGAGAAATAAATATGAATGAGACAGTTTCAAAGCTGAATAATAGGACAGTTTCAATAATCAATACATTGTTATCTTCTTAGTGGTTATCCATAGTACAAGAAGCAGACAGGATATCCTGTCCAAACACTATTAGTACACCTCTTCTCATTGAATTAAGTGAAAGTAGCTGTATATCTATCCTAATAATTTTGTATATATAAATATAAAATGATCTTTCCTTTGTATCCCCTTTTTTTTTGTTTAGTCCTGTCAGAGGTGAATATCTATTGGCATCTAAATATTAAGGTGTTTGAATTCAGCTAAACAATCTGACACTGTCTAGCAGTCTGTAATATTAGTGGGTTATCCTCATAAGTTATTGACTTGAGCCTTTTACAGCTCATCGTATTAATATGGCTTTACTTTATATACATATACATTGTTTTTATACTTTTCTGCTAGATGGTTAAGACCAAGATAAAGCAAGACCTATATAGCAAGAAATGTAACTTTTGCATCTGTAAGGTCAGTCAAGTACCTTCAGGATTTATCCTGTAGCCCTGTACCGTACTTTGTAGATCCTTTGTCAGTGTCAGCCATGAGGATGATTCACGGCCATTGCTTGAACAATTTACTCTCTGTGAAAGCCTGAGAGAATGTTTTTTAACTCCATGTGACTCTCCCCAGGCACACTATACATCATCGATCACATTCCTCTGTGGCTCCATGATCTTCTTGATCAGAAAATTTGGAGCGCAACTGAGTTACATGTTGTTACAGTACAGGTTCTCCTATGTCTTCACTGACCTTGAAAGGCTAGGGCCAAAATGTTGGCTGACCTTGCAGCCCTTCCTTTTCTCCAATTTTGAACTGCTAACATAGGTTGTTAACCCTCCAGAAGAGAAGCTTATTATTAACCTGCAATATATGCAGTTCGGTTTATCCTATCTGTCTAAATGTCAAACATCTTTGGCATATCGTGGAACAGGTATTTTTCATCAAATATTGATAATATTGAACTTTAAGACCTTACAGAATATGTAGGAAAAATAATTTTATAAAGATAGAAATAAGCATTTACATAACTTTACAAAGAAATTTAGAAACTAACCATATACAGAATTGTAACAGGACAGACTTGTGTCATCTTGTTCTAACAATTGTCCTCCTTGCACTGATGGACCTGCTCGGCCTTGAGTTACTACTGAGGTCAGCCCCGTTCCTGATTTTCCTTCACATTCCATTCCTCAGCTCAGATGCCTTGAGAGGATGCCCCTGCCTCTCATGGCACTGGGTTCCCAGCCAGCTGGGGCTGGGCAGGATGGTGAATATTTGTAAATTGGTACAGGCTGAGCATCCCTTATTTGAAATGCTTGGAACCAGATGTGGTTCTGATTTAGGGAGCAGGGGTGCCCAACCTGTACAAATTCTGCTGTATTTCTTGTCTGGGTCTACAGAGAACATTTTGTGAGGTGTGAGAATAAGAGAAAGCATTTACTTCCTTACTCTTGCCAAGCTCTCCCTCAATTATTCTGATTCTTGAGCTAGATGAAGAGATCTGTTGGGGGTGTTCCACAGGTCTAAATCCCATTATTGTCTGTATCCCCAGTCCCTTCCTTGACTGCTGTGTCCCATTCCACTGAGTTAGGATTTCATACCTGTTACTCAGTGGATTAAATGTCTAGTCAGCTAAATTTGAGTCTGTTTATGCATAAAACACTTGAAATCTCAAAGTTGAGTATACTTGCTTCTAAATGGTTTCTTTGGCCTGAGCCCCCTTCAGCTCTTCCTCTTCAGGACTACCCAAAGTGATATTGCTCAGAAGCAGTGCACAATTGTGTCTTGTTCTTGCTGAGACGTGTTCACGAGGCACTAGCGCCTGAGCATCCTTCCCAGCCTCTCAGTGTACTCAAAGGCGCGTCGTGCCAGCACCCCCAGTTCTTCCTGTGCCCGTGCTCTCTGTGCCAAGCCTCAGTGCCTCTGTAGGTCCTGACTCTTGAACTTCAGGACACTCTTCCTTCTTTGAAAACATGACTTGGTCATTGTCCTTGGGGGGAATGCTTGAAGTAACCCAGTTCAGGGTCATCCTCTTTCCTCTTTGCTTTTCCCAAGATATCTTCACTAGTTCATTCATTCAGCTAGTAAGTATTGAGTGTTGCCATCATGAATCAGGGTGGGGTGATGGCTGTGAGAGAGGCCGGCCGGCAGCTGATCCCATGAATAGGAGGTGTTTCAGCTGAGGATCTGGATGCTGAAGAAAGCAGGCGGCAACATGTTGAGCTGGGTGATTGGACTAAATGAGCAGCAGAGTCCTCTCTGACGAGCAGGGATGTGTACACTGAGGTCTTCATGGCTAGCCTGGCAACCGGGGAGACATGGAGCCGGGGAGCAGTCAGTGCTAGGGAAATAGCACCTGCGAATACCCCAAAGCAGGCGGAATAGAATCTAAGGCCAGAATGTCTAGAGCAGAGCAAGGTGCCTTCTGGTGACCACCCTGTATGCCAAGGTGTTCCTTGTCCTTGTTGTTTGCAGCAGTGGGGATTAAACCCAGGGCCTTAACACTGAACTACATCCCCAGCCCTTTTTTATTTTTCTTTTGAGACAGGGTCTCTCTAACTTGCCCAGGCAGTACTTGAACTTGTGATCCTCCTGCCTCAACCTTCCTCAGTGCTGGGATCAAAGGTATGCACCATGGTGCCTGGCTATTCCTATGCTTTACCTATCTAATAAGGAAGCTGTGGCAGGGGAATTCTGTACTGTGCCATATGTGTACAAGCAGCACTGAACATTTCCTGTGGCCACTGGCTCCTGTGCATGTCTCCGTAGCCCCTGAGCTGTGTGAGGGCAGGTACTCTGGAATCCTAGGATCTAACCCAGAGGACTGTCCGTGAATGTCTCGGGATTTATTAAATGAACAATCTGTATTTTTTTTTTTTTTTTTGATAGATTCTGTGTCAGTGGTAGAGTCATTAATACCCTTTAAATGCCATTTTCTATTTAATAAAATCTGACCATCCTGCTGCCAGGACACTCTGTGAATAAGGAAATGTCACAGGCGCTTTTCAAGACTGTAGGGTATTATTATATTGTGGATGTTCTTTTCAGCCTTTTGACGCAAACCACAGAAATGTTAAGTAAAATCTCTATGATCAGAAAAGAATGAAGGGCATGACATTTGAAAAATGAAAACTATAAGTAGCAGAGTAAAACCTTATAATAAGATGAACACTCACAGAACAAACACAATGGCTTTTGTTCTTGGAAAGAGGCAAGCCAAAGTCTTTCTACTCTGGGAAGGTGGGGAGTCTGCTGTGACCTCCTATAACTTTAGATTTTTCTTAGTTAATTCCAAGGGCATTTGTATATGATTTGAATTTTATTATTTCCTCTTAGGTTCTTGAAAATGTAGATTCTCTGAGCCATGCTGTTTTTCATCAACTGCATAATAATATCACCTTGTGGTTTATTTAATTATTATTTTTATTTTATGATTATTCTTTGGACCTGACTTTCAGTGTTGGGATGTTTTGTTTGTTTTCTTTTTGTTGTTTTTTTTTTTCGGTACTGGGGATTGGACTCGGGACCTTATGATTGCCAGGCAAGCGCTTATTCTACTGAGTTATCTTCCTAGCCCTGGGGTGTGTTTTTATGAGAGAATTTTTTGTTGTTGTTGTTATAATCATTTAATACCAAGTTTATAAGTATCCCTGTTAAACACTATACTTTTCTGATGAGTATGTTAGAAACTCTAGTTCATATGTTTGTAATCCCCTAAATACAGTTACATTAGAGAATCTTACTTGGTGAAGCTATAACCAGTCTAGTAGACATGCTCTAATGGTATAAGTAGCTCCTAGTCTTAAGAAAAATCATTTCCAATTACTGCTTTCCTCATTTTTGCTTACAAATTAATTTTCAGCTAGTAAAAGGGTTTAAAACGTGGTATACCAAGTATATTTGGATATTTTAAAGCTGGAAATATTTTTCTCTACAGAGACTTCAGCAACACAGAAACACTGTGTAGTGAACAAAAATATTACTGTGAGACATGCTGCAGCAAGCAGGAGGCCCAGAAAAGGTGCGTGAAGGTTCAGTCTGGGAGTGGCTTTGTGTCGGGGGCACCACAGGTCTGGTTTTGAATGTTAGCTTGTTGGAGCCCTGGGGTGGGTCATTTACCTTCCTCACCAATAAAACTTTCACCAGCATGCTGACCTTGGAAGTTGTCCATTTTTCTGGTAATTTGCATGAAACATAACACACGGTAGCTACAGTACCATGTATTGTTCTGTTACTTATAGATACTTATTTACAGAGATTTAAAAAAATATGTCATTTAATAAAAGTTGTGAGGGAGTAAAAAACACTTAGCAGTTGTGGGGAGAGGTGATAAAGGTACTGTGTTCTGAACTGAATGTGGGATTCAGAGTTCCCTGTTGTTTCACCAGCAGTTGCCAATTACATTCAGCTCTTGGAGAATCTGAGATTACTAGTTGTTCCCCTTTATCTGCTCCCAGTGGCCAAGAAGCTTACGTTTTAATCATCCCAAGGAGCCTTACTGAGAGTTACATTTATCTTGCTGGTGGTTCTGGAATTTTCATGGTACTTCACAGGAACTCAATATTGCTACCCTTCCCAGGATGTGTGTGTGTCCAGACCTGAGATTGAAGTGATTTCTCTGCTGAACCTCCTCAGCCCTCCAGCCTGGACAAGTACATCTTTCTTGATGGTTCAGAGTTTAGAAAGGATCAATCAGTGCTGTAGTTAGCAGTGCAGGTGATGGTGACACTTCTTGTTGGAGGACAGAGAACTCCTCTGTGCTGTGCTTCCTAACAGTCCCAGTCACCTGAGGCAGCCCCAGGTCTGCCTGTGTGGTATGAATGTGTTTTCTGTTTAGCTCTGGAAGCTTCATGCATTAAGATGTCATATGTCCCTGTAAGGTAGGACACTTCCCCCATAATTCTTATATTTTTACCAATGTTTGTATTTTACTTATTTTTATGAGCAGTGTTTTCCCTTAATAGAATACGTAATATTTTCTTAAAATTTGTCCTTTTCAAGCAATATGCATTGAAAGTGTGCACAAGCTGACCAGCATTTACCATTTGAGCACACCCTTCGTGCAGGAGACCTGGAGGGTCACTGGAAGCCTCTGTCCTCCAGGAGTGCCACCTGCAGAAGCTCTTAGGGTTGCGACAGTTTACTGAGGAATCTTTAACAGACATCTAGCAAAAACAGCTTTTTGTGTTTATGCAAGTTTGGAACATGCTGCTTTAAACAAACTGAAGATGGTTCCTTTGCTGCAAGATTCCGCAGACCTTAAGTGCAGTAGTATGTGTAAAAGGCTTTAGGAAGAAGTCTTGTCTAAACATAGCCATCAGAATGCCAGGTCTGCTGACATCTCCAGTGCCCTCTTGAGCCCAGTTTGAGAAACGTAACCCCAAGGCAACGCCTGCCCAGCTTGCGTGAATTGGGTGTGAGAGTGAGCTTGGTACCCTGTGTCTGAAGCCCAGGAGTGCCTGCTTGAAGCTTCCTCCTGTCATCCTCACGACGTGAAGTTTTGTCTGTATCCTTCTGTTTTGTCCTCCCTTTTTTCAAAAGCTGTCAGTCTTCCTGTCAGTATTTCAAAGGGTGGATTATCCAAATGGATTCTACCAGTGACAGGTGGCAATGCCATATCGTGTTTTTGTTGGTGCACGAACTCTAGAATGTCTGCTTTGTCCTAAGACACAATACTGGGCTTTGCTGTGGCCAGCCATGCTCCATTTAGGTAAGGATGTAGTTTTAAATAAGCTTTCTATTGGCAAGCTAATTTTTCTTCTTGCAAACTATTTGGCTGTTTGCTGGTCTAAATGGTTCCAGACCTCTTTGTGTTCTTGTTCACGCATGTGACAGCGTGTTCTCTTCCCTGGACAGGCTTGGGCTCAACTGATTTTCTCTTCTATGGTTTCTTAGGATGAGGGTAAAAAAGCTCCCCATGATTTTGGCTCTGCACCTAAAGAGGTTCAAGTACATGGAGCAGCTCCACAGGTACACCAAGCTGTCTTACCGGGTGGTCTTCCCTCTGGAGCTCCGCCTCTTCAACACCTCCAGTGATGCTGTGAACCTGGACCGCATGTATGACCTGGTTGCTGTGGTCGTTCACTGTGGCAGGTAAAGGGCGGCTAGAACCAGTGCACATGATAAATGCAGGGGTAGTTTCTTTGCTGAAATAGACTGACTGGTTGCAGCCTTACTGGGCTGGGACACTCAGTACTTTTTGAGAATGTCATCCAAACTCTTGTTGGTTCCCCCTAAAACATACAGAATTGTATTTCATTATCCAAACATCATAAAGTACGCTTACACTGAGGCTAGTAACAGCTCAAGGCAATATTTGCTACCTT
>NW_004524595.1:17975475-17986373 GCF_000260255.1 Octodon degus | reverse complement strand
ATAATGGTTGGCATTTTGAGTGGCCAAAAAGCGCTATCTCCCCGACCCCTCTTTAAGCAAATGTTTTCAGGGTTTTTAGTTTTTGTCTTTTTGAGACAGGGTGGTCTCGAACTCACTTTGTAGCTAGGCTGGCCTCAAACTCACAGTGATCCTCCTGCCTCCGCCTCGCAGTGCTAGGAGTGTAGGGGTGTGCCAATATGCCCAGCCGCTCTCCCAGTTTTTCCCCCACATTCTACAATATGAGCAGAAAAAGTGAAGAGCTCTAGGTAGAGAGAAGCCAGTGGTTTGCCGAAAGTCCTTTGGGCATTTGAAAAAAAATTCTCTCACGTGTGGAAGAGTGTATTGAAAATCTATGTGTTTGCTGTTGTTTGCTCAGCGGGGATAGATGCACGTTCTCTCTGGGACAGGCACGCTTTTTCTGGCCAGTGTCAGTTTGGGGCTGGGGTGTGTTTTATAGAGCAAGCATCATTTCCTTCCCATCTGTTCAGATGGGGTGCAGTGCGAGTACCATTGCCAAGAGCGCGCTGTCATCAGGAGGGGGTGGGCTCATTCTTTTTCACTCCATGTGGCAATGGATGGTATCAGAAACGGTAGCCTCCCATGGGCCACACCCCACGGTTTGCCCTGGGTGTGTTAGCTTCCCAGTTAGTCCCTGGATGTTCTGTTATGTCTCAGTACGTTATATTCAGTGGTCATTTGTGAGCTAGCTTTGTGTTCTCCTAAAGAATAGTTCTGAGACTGGACGTGGTGGCGTGCGCCTGTAATCCCAGCTCTTAGGAAGCTGTAAACAGGTGGATCACTATGAATCTGACCTAGTAGTGAGTCCCTGAACACCCTGTAGACCCTTCTCTAAAATACAGAAGAAGAAGAAAAAAAAAGAATAGTTGTAGCAGTCATTCTTCTGAAGAATGAAGTGGAACCCGGTGCATGATACCCAGCCATGAACGTTGGCGCAGGTTGGATGAGGTCCGGGGCAGCAGAGCCGGGGATGGGTGGGCATCGAAGGTGGTGGTGACTGGATCGGCAAGACATGCCAGGGAAGCTGGTGAGGGGAACCAGAAACGCTTGTGTGCACAGGGCACTTTCACTTTGGCTCCCTGTGGGCACCTGATTCCAATCCTTGGGAGGGCTTCTGAGGACATTTGGGGCGCTTGGGGGAGTGGAGGGAGGGTGAGCTCCAGATTATCAGTTTCTGTCCTGGACAGACAAGTTCATACAGCCCTGGCAGCAAGTCAGGGCCAAGTCATGTATGCTCCTAACTAGGATGCTTTAAGCTCCGGCCTCGGGCCAGCCAAATAGCTCGGCAGACTAAAGTGCCTGCTTAGGCAGACACAGGACCAGGGTTTGATTCCCGACTTGCTGTGCGGGCTCCACCCTCGGGGTGCACTGAGACCTTGGTTGAGACTGGGCATGGTGGCGCAGGCCTGTAATCCCAGCTCTTCGGAGGCTGAAAACAAGTGGATCACTATGAGTCTGATCTATGTAGTGAGACCCTGTCCTAAAATACCAAAAAACAACAACAAAACCCTCTAGCCTCGAGGCAGGCTGACCTGTATGTGGGGAGGGAGTGGCTTCCTGGAGTTTGAACTCCTGTCACCTGGGCTCTGTGCCAGGATCTGAAGATCCCCACATGGCTCAGAGTCTCAGCCTGCGTGAAGCTTAGGATCCAGTGGGGCAGATGGATGACAGGCACGAAGCCGCTGGCTGGTGCTAAACAACTGATGTGTTTTCAGTGGTGGGATGTGCAGTGAAGAAGAGAAAGCAGGGTAACGGGAGTGTGTGTCATGAGGGGAAGGCATTGCAGGATCTTGTGTTGAAAGAAGGCAGGCTAAAGGCTAAGGGTTGGGATTCAGCTTTAAACTTTAGTGGTGTATCAAAGAGGCTTAAGATGAGCTAGGTATGTACCAAGTTCCCATGATAGTTGTATTTACACTAATAATAAGGGGGGAGAGACTGAACAGCTCTAGATTAAGCACTGAATTCCCCCCCCCCCGTGTAAGTTCAACATGACTGCACTTCTTTCTGTACTGTGCAGTGTATACCATTATATCTAGGTATGAATTAATTACAGGTTTTGTGACTTGTTAATGCCAGTGTTCAGAATTCTCCGGTGTCTCCCTGGCTCACTCAGCATGAAGTCTGGAGCCCTCCTCTCTGCTTTGCTCCCCCTCTCCTCGGTCTTCCCTGGGCTCACTGGGCTTCAGCCAGAGGGCCTCCAAGCTGTTATGTGAACTCTCCAGGTGCTGACCTGTCTGCTGCCTCCCTCTGCCACTCCCTGTTGGTAGCCACAGGCCTCCCCACTCTTCCTTCAAGGGAGCTTTCTGAAATTGCACTGATCCCAGATTATCAGATAGGCCTTGGAAAAAGGCCTCCCTTCATCAGATAATACTTTCCCTCCTCATCAGCTGATGCCTTCCCTCATTGCTTTCTCTTCTTCACTGCGCGTGCCACCGCTGAGCATGTGTTAAATGTTCAGTGTCTCTGTCTCTTGTGTGCTGTTATAACAGCACCACAGATCAGATAGTTTATGTGGAAGTGTGTTTGATCACAGTCTACAGGTTGGGAGGTCCAGGATCCCGGGGTTACATCTGGTAAGGCCTTCTTCTTGCTGAGTCGTGACACGGCAGAAGGTGGCAATGGGGGAGAGCACACAGGACAAGAAAAGAGCACTGATTGTGATTTTATACCAAAGCCACTTTAGGATAATAGCATCAGTTAGCTCCTAAAGGTCCCAATTCAGAATTCCTACTGCATTGGGAATGAAGTTTCTGACACATGAACTCTGGGAAATGCATTCAAACCATAACATCAAGTCCCCAGAAAGTGGGGATTGGTTTTATTCATTGTTCTCCTTCCTGACAGTTGGAATTAAGTCCTGACACGTAATTGGTAGGCAGTAATTGTTAGTATTTGCTGAATTTGAATGTCCCTTTTGCCCATTGGACTCTTAGCCCTTAGAAATCTTCCCTTTTATGTACTTTATGTCCTTGTGACCAGCATGGTTCCTGCACCTAGATGTTCTTCTGTGACCTGTGGACGTAGGCTCAAATGATCCGCCTACCTCAGCCTCTGTCTTAAGTTATTTTTCATGTTGTGGAGACAAAATACCTGATGCCCAAAATTGTGGAAAGCAAGATTTATTTAGCTCACAGTTTGTAGAGGTTTCAGTCCATCATCAACTGGCTCCAAGGCGGGGAGGCATGGCACAGCGGCAGTACTTCAAGGCAGCCAAAGCAAAAAGGGAGAGAGCCAGCTTCTTTCTCCATTAGACTGCATGCAGGCCGCCTGTTCTCCAAGTGGATGTCGCACCCTTGCCATCTCTGTGTCCTCCTCTTGCACAGGCTGAGGATGCTTAAAAAGTGAGGACCCTGGCCCTCTGCTGAGTCACTTAGTTAAAACTTCTCAGGTTGACACAATGAACAATATCCTAGCGAGGTGAGGGCACAAGTTAGGTTGGCTTCTAGGCTTCTCAAGTTGACACCATGTATCAAGTATCACAGTGTCTCAAGTAGGTGTAACTATAGACCTGCACCACCATGCCTGGCTAGCCAAGTTCTTCATCCTGTATCACCCTCTCTCCAACCCCCATGAGTCAATGCTAATAAATAGCTAAATAGTTTTATAAGGAAGTAAATGTTTACTTGGTGCCTTTCTTTCTTTGCTCTTTTCTAGTGGCCCTAATCGTGGGCATTATATTACTATTGTGAAAAGCCATGGTTTCTGGCTTTTGTTTGACGACGACATTGTAGAGGTGGGTATGCAGTTTTTCTTTTATAGGAATAGTGTATAGGTGGGATTTGAGGGGGATGTGTATGTTTTCTAAAATAATACAATTTCCTCATAATCTGACTTGAAAACTTTATTTTTACGTTTCTGTCAGAACCAATGCTGGCTGCTGCCATTCTCTGTGGGCAGTGGAGGGGTGTGATTGTGGACTGCTGTGTTCTTGTTAACTGATTAGCCATATAGATGGCATCTCTAAATTTTGATACCACCATAAATCACAATTCCTACCATGACTAAAGCTCTCTGAATGTAGGACAAGTAATAGATTTCAGAATTCTACTCAATTTGTTTTATAACAAATTTTCCTATATTGATGGTATTGTTATTTAAATTATGTATTTTTTTAATCTGTTGGATTTGGAAATCTTTATATTACACTGAGACATTTCACATATTGACTTTGATGTAAAGTAATACTGGCTGGAGTGAATGCTACACTCAAAGACATGCTCTAATTTAACTCACTGGGTTAACTTTTAGTAGAATGACAGTAAAAGAAATGAACTTTGATGGCCTGAGTGAATTAAGAGATAACGAAGAGTCAGTCAGAGACCTTTCTGTTTACCATTTTGAGAGACAGAATTCCTGGTTTCTTCAGAGAATACATAGGAGTGGTTACAATGTATGATGAAAGGGTGGCTTTCCTCCCTATGATTTGCAATTTTATGTAACAATGCCCTCTGTCAAGTCAATGCAGTATCCATTTGATATCAAAAATTTCTAATTATAATTTTATAACAACTAATGTTGTCTTACATTTTATTGTATTGTTCATTAGCATTCCTCTCCCCAGGACTCATGGTAAATAACTACATTTTTTTTTTCCCTTCACTGCAGAAAATAGATGCTCAAGCTATTGAAGAATTCTATGGCCTGACGTCAGATATATCAAAAAATTCAGAATCTGGATATATTTTATTTTATCAGTCAAGAGAGTAACTTAAAGAACTATGGGACTAATTCAAGTGGAGGGGGCATTGTTCAAAGCACTATTCCCCAGTTTCTCCGCAGACCCCCTTTCCTAGCGGCCCAGTAGCATTATCACTCCGAGTCTGAATGGTCTGGCTGTGTTAAACTTTCTCCTCTTGTTTTACATGCAGCACTACTCTTGGTTTTATTTTGGTCTGAGGTAGCATTAACTGCAATCAGATTGTCATAAGATTTATATGAGTAACAGTTGCTAATTTGAGGATTTAGGTGAATGGTATGCCACTTCTTATGTCTGACTAAATGAGAATGACATTTCCAGTGAATGTCACAGTCTGCTTTAAGTGTTTATGAAACTTCTGGGGTCTCCTTTCAGTGCATTCCTTTAACTTGCCCCTGGAAACATTGCTACACAGTTTTAGCTTGTTTGCTACTTTTTGGACAGAAGGATGGAAGAATTTGGTAGATGTTTGTTCACCTTTTAGGGCTGCAACTATAGCTTTAAGTATGTGCAAGGGAAAATGTTTAAAAGTGAGTAACCTTGATGTTAAAAATCATCCTCCACGTAGAGCAGGGTGAAGAGAAGCTTGCGTGGTGGCTGGAGTCCGCACCAGGCTGTGCTGACCTAGCCACGGAATTCCAGGGGCTGCGAAGTTGTGGAGCTCAGGGCAGGCAAAGCCAACAGGAAGAAGTTTCTGTGGACAGTAAAAAGATTGCTTTTCTTATCTTTTTACCAAAACCGAGTTTCAGGAAAATACTTCAATGCTGTTAATTTTTAGTGACACTTTTCTTCTGTAAGGTCCTGTGAGTTGTACTTGTCCCGTTCCTGGCACTGCTAAGCTTCTCGAGCTGACTTTCCCATCCTGCTGATGTCTCGCGGTCGGCGGTCCCAGGGTGGAGACACCATGCTGACTGCCCCTGGCACCTCTCTCCGCAGCCTGCCAGCACCGCCACCTTCCAGTGGGGAAGGAGTGGCAGCACTGTACCTTTATGCCTCGGCCACCTCACCAGCTTACTTGGTTCATGCATTCAGTCTGTTCCCTGAGGCACTGGTGAGTTCCAGGGCTCGGGTGGAGCCCTCGATAGAGGCAGTGCTGGAGTCGGCTGGGTGTGAGGGGGGTCGACGGGAGCGTCGTCGGGCTGCTGGAGCCGTGAACAAGACGGCAGCTGTTTCTCTGGCTCAGACTCCTAGGATGCTCAACAAGACAGTTTTTTTGGAAGAACCTCATCTCACTATGGTTACTTTTACCTTTTCCACTTTTGTTACATATGTATTTATTAGAGCATTTGAGTATTGGTACCTTTTATTAAAAAGGTCAATTTGGTGTTTTGCTGTTGAGCTGGTGTTTGGTTTCCTACAAATACTGAGTCCTAAATCTTGACTTCCTTTGGGAGGTCGGTTGACTTCCGTACACTATAAATACTGTGAACATTATTTTGTTAACCTAATACATCTGCGAACAAACATGCAAACTCTTGGCATAATGTGAACTAAAACTGAAAATGTTAGTAGCCATTTTGCAACCATGAAGAGGATAGCACTTTATTTAGATAAAAACTGGATTTTTTATTTTTTAAATATCTTGAACTGTTTGTTGCTCAGAACTTAGGCATGCCAACACTTCATTTGTTCATGCTTGAACTGAAATGTTTTACTCTTCACTGGAGAAGACAAAACAGGGTGATCTTCATCTTGCTGTTTCATACAAGTGACGAAAATGTCCCTTGCCTTGATTAGAGGCAAATTTGTATTTGTAATAGTTTCTTTTTCCTCCATGAAACATTCTGTAATCAGTTACCTAGGAAGCGAGTCTTCATTCTTCAGGGGAAAGTCACTTTCCAATTGAAGGAGATTGATGTAAAGAAATATTTGTACTATTTATAATCCATATGTTCGACTGCAAGTTACAAAGTTTAAGAAAATGATGGTTGAATTCTTAATATATTTGGAACTGATTCATAAGAAAAACTATTAAATTATCTTTGAAACCATTTTTGGAGCTAATTTATTAGATAAAAATGTTTCAATTGCAGGCCTGTAGAAATACTAGTTCAGTGCTAAGTTATAAGTTCTCAGTGCATTTTTCTTTCCCTTTTTGAATCTGTAGAGATTCCCCTAGTGAGCTAACTGAAGTAATTGCTTTTAATAGAGTCAGTTAAAATTTAGTATTCATGGCTAGATTTTTAGAATAAAAAAAGATGGGTAGATTTTTGGAATAAAAAAATGTGGAAAATATTGCACAGACATTCAAACAGTTACGTGATGCAAGAAAAGAGGACTAGCGAAGACCAGACACACTTCTCTGCCAACACTCCATCAGCTTTAAAAGATTTAGAGCTATCTGGTAACTTACCTCTTCCTCTTCTATTCAAAAACAAAAACAAAAAAACCTCTAGGCAGCTACATTTTCTCCCCAGTCCTGTTTCCTTATGTAAGGACAGCATGCACACATCGTGTTACTTTTGTCCCTGTTCCTAGCATAAAGCAGAGACTGCTTGGGGTATGCACGGCCATTCCACGGTCACAGTGATAGCACAAAGGCTCAGCAATACTCCCTCCCATGGCCAGGGTTTTGTGTGTCTTTTTTCCAGCAGGAGTGAGTAGGTCTGCTGGATTTCTCTTAACTTCTGGGTGTTTAAGATAAGTTATAGTGTTTTACACTTGAAAAACTAAATATTTGCTTTATTGGTTACTTAGTAGTTTCCTGTCTAGATTATGGTACAGTGTGCTAAAGTCTTTTGTTTAAAAGCAAATTTTGGTGAAATGCTGGCGTCCAGTCCCGTTATCTTGGTGCATCTCCCATTCCAAGGCAGTACCTTGTGCACTGGGACAAGAACAAGAAACAGCATTGGCAGGCTAGACTAGGAGCCAGGAATACTTGACTTTATAGCTTGGTATATTTTGATTTTAGGATGAAATGGAAAAAAAAAAAAAAAAAAAAAAGACAGAATTGTTCCCTTTGCATTTATTTCCACGGATATCCTTACTTTTATGGGCATGCCTAAGAAGAAACTACGTTCTAACTGGTGGTTAGGGCTTATTTTAGATATTGGAGTGTAGCTTTATTACAGATGGATTTTATCTTAGAACATTGCATTTTGATCGACTTTGTATATTCATGTGTATTAAAATACTGTGCACTAAATGTTTTGCTCTCCTTTGCTACTATCTGGTCAAGGCATTTATCAGCACTATTGTTATTAACTCATGTAAATGGCATGGGTTAGTGAAAATCATTTCCTGTTTTCTGCCTAATTAAATTTCTGTTTTCTAGCATTTCATTAATTTATTTTTGGCTCCCATTTTTGTATAACAAAAATAGTTACTGTATCTCTGTGGCATTCACTTGATTTTGTTGCTAAAAGAAAAGACTTGTAGTTTTTATTTAAATAATCTGTACCTTAGTTTTTTAATGTAACCAATTCAAGCACTTTAAGCAATAATGTCAATCTTGTGAAGTTTCAATCAGTTTAACACCCTGCCTCTAAAATTGTTTGCAAAAAATAAAAAATTAAAAAAAAAAACCAGGAATTCTCTTTCTAGAGAATTATATCTGGGTACTCTTACACACATGACCTAAGATCCATTCTATCAAAGTGTGAGTCAGGAGTGAGTCTCATGTCCCTGGAATTATTTCAGACATATATTGAAGCAGAAGTGTAAAGAAGATTCTGGTTACTGTGATAGTAAAGGGAGCGTGACTGTCAGGGTTGATAAAATCAGTGTTCTGGAGATAACACTTTTTTGAGTGAAAGAGATCAACAGAATTTACCTAGAAACTCATATCTGGGGAATAGCTCATTGAGAAAAATCAGTGGTTGAAGGATAGGTAGCTCATTCAGCCTCACAATGAGTTCCTTTCTGGGACTAGTTAAATAAAGCAGCTTTCAGCTCTGGGGTTCTGTCAGCATCTGGTGTCTAGATAGGTATGGGGATGTGGGCCTGGCCCTTCTGGGCTTGTTTGAGCTGTGGGGATCCCAGCTTCATGAATCTGCAGCTCAGCACGCAGCACTACCTCTCCAGAACGCAGCCAGTGGCAGTCCCTGTCCCGGGTCTCAGAGTGAAGCCCGCAGTTACCCCCAGGAGGAACACTCTCCCAGCCAGTCACCAGGAGGGAATCCATGTGAGGAACAAAGGTTATCTGAATCCATACCTGGGCGCAGTTTTGGAAATACACCCCATGGGTCAGAGAGGCAGTAGTGTGTTGTGATGGTGAATGCCTTTCCTTTGTTGGAGTGATAGAGTTGAACCTGAGTGGGAACAGAGGCTATAGGGAAAGCCACCTGCTGCCAGGAGATTCAAAGGAAGAGAAGACCTTGAGAGCATGCTTTGCTTTTCCAGGCCTTGTTTTCTCCATCTGTTAAATAGGGCTTATAGATAGGCCTGTTACTACCAAGCTACCATGATAACACAGCTTCTGAAGAATGAAAAGTGTTCGTTGTCTCCAAGTGTCCCTCTACTTTGATTGACACTTAAAACACCTCTGACAGGGATTGAAGCCTTCAATATCATCCATTGCCTTATATTTACATGAGGATAAAAACAGTTGCTAAGTTATTGCTGTGCCCACTGGAGAACTTTTGATTGTGGGCATAATCTTAAAAACAAACTACATAGAACTTCCTAGAGATGCCTTGGGTGGATGAATTTTAATTAAAGTTATTTTAAACCTTTGAGTGTGAGGCATTGTGGCACGATTTGGAACCTAGAAAAGTAAAAGAGAAGAGTTTCTCTTCTCATTTCTTGGCTCAGAAGAAATATCTGTGTAGAAAAGAAATTTAAAGTTGTGTAAGTAGCTTGTGAGGTTTGCCCTGGTCTGCCTGTGCAGATGGCACTTTTACAGAGTAAGCCTGTTCCTCTCTTCCGTGGGGCCCACCTTCTTTCCTGCCTGCTGTTGGCATTGCCTTAGCCTTCCACCTCCTAGGGATGACAATTTTAAAAACAAAGTGTAAAACCATTATTTTGCAGAAGTGGACTTGAATGTTTCACCTTTTAATTGTCATAATAAAGGAGAAAAATATATTGAGTGTCCTAACAATGATTTTATAAATCAAGTGTCTGCCATTTGTAAGCCATTTGTTTATGTTATTACCAAATAATTAAAGCACATTCCAACTTAACCAAATTAAATTAAGGCACATGAGTCTTTTAAGCTGTATGACTAGAGTGACTTTATTTGCCTAACCTGCGTTCTGATTTTTGGGGTACCCGTCTGATTTAAAGTGCTTTGAACCAAACACACAGGAGCTTACAAATGAAGGATAACTTTGTTTTGGTTATTCGAGACTAGTCAGAAATGACATGAAATTTTGTAAAACGGATTCCTAATTCACTTCCCTTGTGTTTAATAATAAAGTATTCACAAGCTTGAGGGTATTCAAGTTATAAATTACATGGGTGTGTATTTTACATTTTTCTCCCAAGAGTGAGCATGTAAGGTGTTGAAGAGAGTGTCTTACTTTTCTTATTGCTGGAATAAAATCCCTGAAGCCACAAGTTAGAGGAGGAGAGGTTTATTTCAGCTCACATTTATAGAGGTCCCAGTCCATAGCTAGCTGACTCCAGGGGGGCTGATGTGGTAGAGGAACAACAGTCCATGGCAGGCAGGCAGGCAGGGAGCACCCAGCAGGGAGCCCACCTTCTTTCTCTCCCTTTATATTCTGTCCCGATCACAAGCCTCATAACCAGTGCCACTTATACCCAGGATATTGCTTCCTATTACCCACACCCAGAATTATGCCAAACCAATCAGTGGACTAATCATCACACCCTAAATTCATATTCACACACCCTAGATCCAGCTACTTCTGCAAAGCTCCATGTATGTGTGCCTGAGGCTTTGGGGGAACATCTAGAATGCAAACTGTAACTTGCAGTGTGGAATGCCACAGACTCTTCCTGGGACGGAAGGTTGCATGACTGTTGTTGGTTGCAATTATGCTTTTTTCTGATCTTATGATAGGGAATTTTTTTTTCATAATTTTATTGATAAACAGCAATGAGACAGTTTCAAATCAAATCGCTAGGACAGTTTCAATAACACACTGCATACATTCTTAGTGGTTAATTGCTGTACAAGATGTGGACTTGAGATCCTATTTACAAACACCATTAGGACAAATCATTCTATTCATTAAGAGAATGTAACTATATATCTATCCCATCTACTTTGAATACACAGATA
>NW_004524595.1:17974219-17974691 GCF_000260255.1 Octodon degus | reverse complement strand
CCACAATATTCCTTTTCCTGTCTCTTGCTTTCATTCACCACCCCTTCTTGAACATCTACCTACCCAAGAGACATCATAGCAGCAACTGGCATGTCATGACAAGCAGCTCATATTCAGAATATATGATAGGGAATTTTGAGAGGAAAACATCATCTGAAGAGTCTAATGGTTTATGAAGGGTGAACTCACTTAAGAACCTACTCTTGGAAATTTTCAGGGAATGTACAAGAATAAAAGGGACTGTAGGGCCGGCCAGATAGCTCAGCAGACTAAAGTGCCTGCTTAGGCTGACACATTGGCCAGAGTTCAATCCCTGTTGTGCCAGCCCCACCCATGGGGTGTGCTGAGATGGCAGTTGAGACTGGCCATGGTAGCATGGTGCCTATAATCCTAGCACTTGGGAAGCTGAAAACAGGAGAATCACTATAAGTCTTTATCTGTGTAGTGAGACCCTGTAGACCCTGCGCTAAAA
>NW_004524595.1:17938124-17974119 GCF_000260255.1 Octodon degus | reverse complement strand
GGGATGTCAGGGGAGTAAATTTAAAACTTACCACACAGCTCTTCCTAGAGCCTCCCTGTGATGCTTGTCCCTATTGGTGTGTTCACCTATAATTAGAGGGGACTCTAGGAAGCCCTATCAGTGACCCCAGCCTGTAAGCAACCTACAGATTCTGTATCATTTCTGTTGTTGCCCTGACCTTGACCTTTGATGCGAGGATTTTAGGTACATTCAGTAGTTGTATGGAAAAAATTTGGGGCCTGGAATCACAAAGTGAGGTTCCAGTGAAGGATAATCACCAGTGACACCATTGTCACAGCACGTGGGAAGCAAAGAGTCAAGAGGTGGGATCCAAGTTCAAATCCTACCTGTTGTTTCCTAGTTGGATTGTGTTGAAAGTAGACATGCTGGGGTACGATGCTAGTGAGTGGTGTTTGAAGGGACCCTTCTCCAGGAGTTTTCAAGGAAGACACAGGTGCAAACAATGGAAAAAGTGCTAGCTACCCAAATGAAGACTATATTCAGTAATACCTGGGGGTATTAGACTGTACTGCCTGCAATTCTCACATCAGCTTACAGGCATGAGAGAGAAGGATGAAGAGAGGTGAAAAAAGGAAAACACTGCTGATGGCCAGGACCTAGCCTGAGCTTGAAGTTTATTGGGGGCCAGCCTGATGTTCAGAGCTGGGCCATCATGTTTTCCTGTGTAGTATAAATAAACAACTGCAGAACACCAGCCTCAGACCAGGCCTTGCTGTGACCATGATGAGGTGAGATGAAAAGAATGTCCACTCCATAATTTATGAAAGCATAGGCAAAAACAAGGTCACAGTGTAGGCCACACAGTACCAGACACCTTCCTCCCACCAGTCCACATAGCCTGTGGGAGCAATGGCTTACCAGCTCCCACTTTACCTTCCCTCTCTTCCGACCTGATGGGATTTAGTAAATTGCCTAATGGAAATGCTCCCCACTTCCTGACAGAACCAAAGCCACACAACCAAAACCCCAGTCCTCCAGGCTGTTTCTTACATCCCTTACCAAGGTGACACAGCTCTGTGTGCTGTGTGAACTCTGGATACAGTGAATACTAAAACATTTGTTCACCATATTTTGTTGCTGTCTGGTGGGCACCCACAGGGAAGAGTGCAGGACTACGACAAGCCACTTTCTGTGATCTGCTTTCGTGGGTGGAAGATAAAGAGTGTTGTATGAATCAATGAGGTGGTCATAAGGGTCATGCTCCATGGACTCCTGCTTGAGTGTTGGTAAGTGTTGGTCTGGACACTTAAGAGAGCCTTCTGACTCTGGGTAACACTTCATTTGGTTTTCCCAATCTATCAAATGAGGTTTAGAGAGCAGACTTTGAATGTATAGGAACTGCTGGAAAGCACAGTAGGCATGTGGTGGAGATTAGGGACACCTCCACACCTACCTTTAGATTCTGTAAATCCTCATTTGAAAGGAGATATGAAAGTGTCAAGATGGGGCCTGAGCTTCTTCCATAGAGAAGGGTCAGTCTATTTAAGGAATTCCAGTTTGCCCCAGTGGCAGAGGTCCAAGTTTTGTTTGAATCTTTTCTATGCCAGAAAATTTTCCAGCATATTGGGGTGGGGGTGAGGGAACAGGCAGGGGGTGGAGAAGGCAGGTCGCTGTAGAGGTGTTGCAGGACAACAGTGCAGGATCTGGCGCCCTCTAGTGGGAATGCCTAAAATACCCCCTAAGGGCTGCTGTGTCTTGCTTCTGTGTACATTATTTGTTCGTGGGTTTTTGTAAAAACAAAACACAAAACCAAAACCAGAAAATAATTATTTTTTAGTCTAATCCAAGGCTGAAATCATACATACCCTTTCTGAAAATGCCTCAATGGTTCATCAAAGGCAGCAAGGGAATGAGCTCTCTGTAGACAATGTCCCGTTCATCTCTGTAGCCTGGTGCCTAGGGTGAGAGTTGTTGAGTAAAGCACATATGCATGGGGTGGTGCGACCAAGCAGGAACCGACAATAGGAGAGTAGAGGTTAGTTCATTTTAGTCCCTATTTAGTTTATTAATGTCCCAAAGCAGGAAGAGGAAAAAAAGAAAATGACATCTGTCTCACTCACTCTTCTCTCGTTGCTGGGACAAATACCTGACACTCAAAATGAGGGAAGGAAAGTTTTATTTAGCTCACAGTTACTGGAGGGCTCAAGATTCTGCAGGAGACGCTAGGGTACCGGTGTGTCCAGGATGACCCTCTCCACATCTCTGAGAAAGCAAGGGCTAGCCAGTTTAACGGTACAGCCTCTCTGGCCCCGCCCTGCTCCTCTGGCCCCGCCCCTGGCCCCGCCCCACCCCTCTGGCCCCGCCCCTCTGGCCCCTCGTTGCTCCTTCAGCCACCTATCCCATAACTTGTAAGTGTGAGGCTTTGGGGGGGACAACTAGACACAAACCATATAAGCATCTTTGAGAAATGGATGGAGACATATATCTCAAATTTCTGAGAGCCACTTTATTTTAGGAGGTATAGGAAGAGCCCATAGCCAGAGAGCTAAGGTGACAAAGCATTATTTTGGTTCGAATAGTCCCACCATGAGCACACATCTTGTTTTAGTTTCTGCTGTTGAAATTTTGGTTATAATTCTTTATAAGCTATTGATTTTTATCAAAAAAATGAGAAGATCTTTGTCAAAATTATACAGAACATAGACTTGCTTACAGTTTTAGAGTTTCTAGAAAAATCAGTTTTGTATTTTGCAGTATTATTTTTGCTAGAGACATTTTTTGTTGTTGTTGACCCCAGCGTATAGGCTACATAATAGAATTTTGATTAAATTAGGCTCTGATTTTTTTCTTTCCATTTGCACACGGAGAGAAGTGAAGTATTAGGCAAAAAGTCTTCATTGACATTCTGAGAACAAGAGCTGCAAAATAAGTGGATGATGAAAGTGTGAGAAGAATATTCAATAGAGAAAATTTGCCAAGTGGAGCTGGAGAGACAGGGAGAATAGTGCTTTATTCTTAGGCATGACGAATTAGCGACTTCTGTCATACTGAGATATGGATGATGTTATTTGATGGAAATTATTTTAAAAATAGAGTTTGGGGGAGGGAGGTAGGTTTTAGCTTTAAAAACTTTTATGGGGGGATTTTTTGAAAAGCAAAATGTAAGAGCAGGATACTGAGCCAGAAACTCAGGACTCAAGCTTTCGTGGTGAATAATTGCTAGTCTTTTTTTTTTTTTGCTAGTCTTATCTTAGATTGGTGATATTTCAGACAGGATTGAAAAGTTACCCAAATAAAGATCTCTGAGCCCATAAAGAATACTGTAGGAGGGGCTGGTGAGATGGCTTAGTGGTCTAAAGCACCTACTTAGAACAAGCTAAGCTAAGCAAAGCACAGGGACCACGGTTCAATCCCCCAGCACCACATGCCAGCCAGCCCCGCCCCCTGGTGGGCTGAGCTGGCTACACACACACACACACACACACACACACACACACACACACTAAATAAATAAATAAATAAATAAAATTTAAAAAAAAGAATAATGTAGGATATTTTAATACGACCCAGCTGACAAACACCTCTAGGGAATTATCCATTTATTTTGCCATTCCTCTTTCTTGAAATAATATGAATCACTGTAAGTGTAGAAACATTTCTGTGATATAGGAGTTTTCTTTTTGGATTAACTTAAACTTGTATAATGACCAAGTAAAATGAAATACAGTGACACTGAAGTTTCATTATATAGAAGTGACCACATTGATTTGGAAAATTTTAATAAAAGTAATGGCTGCTGCGTGTGGTGCTACACGCCTGTTATCCCAGCAGTCAGAAGGCTGAGGCAGGAGATAGTTGCAAGTTTGAGACCAGCCTGGGCTACAAAGTGAGCTCAAAGCCAGCTTAAATTGGCCTTAACAAAAAAAAAAAAAAAAAAAAAGTAATGGCTGATCATAACTATATAAACTATAGAATATATATATATTTTTTAAAAGTACAAATGTAGAGTTTATGTCAGTCTTTCTCTTCTGGGTTGTCGCCTTTGTGGAATTTTTCCAAAGGGATGCAGCCAGGCTCAACTTGTCTATTTGTCTCAACTTTTTCCTTCATGTATATCTTAGCTGGTCTCATTGATCCATGAATTACATTAAAGAATGCCACAGTGGAAGGGGGTTGTGGATTATGGTCCTAACTTGCCAAAGTCAAGATAAAAATGTAGAAGCTCTCTTGAACAGCTTTCCAAGTTGGTATTACCTGGAGGGAAAGATGGTGGCTGCCACAGGGCACTGAAGTAGGTCAGGGTACTGCAGCACAGAGAGGTCGCCAGCTTCAGTTAGCCCTCTGAATCACCCTCTCTCCTGGGAGCTTGCAGATAGCACCCCAGAGACGATTGTCGGTGCAGGGTCTTGGGCAGGAAAGAGACAGAAGTGACTGTAGTCATCAGGAAGGAGACGGAGTTAGGGCCTCCTAGAGAATTTCTCCCTGTATCCCATGGTCTGGAGGACTCTAGGCAGCTTATGTTGGACATACAGAGTGTGCAATTGCAGATATTTTATATGGCATTAGTATACTCTTTAATAAGCTATGAAAGTTTCATACACCTAAGCAATGAGAACAGTAAGGCTGTTCAATGAACATGAAACTTGGAAACCAAGGATTTGAAATCATTGAAAAATAGTAACAGCCTGAATTTTGTTTTGCTTATGTATGATTAAGAAATTTACACAGATATGTTTTCAAATAGTGTTTTCTTCCCTTGTTTTTTTTTAAACAGCTGCTTTGCAATATGCAGAATTCTTTTAAAAAATGAGAAATTTTTCTTATAAGTTCGCCCCCCACATGACCTCTACCGAGTTAGTTTGATTTATAACATACTTGAGTGTTTGTTGATTATGAAGTCAAGTTCTATTTTAAAAATGAAGTTCTAATGAAAAGATGGCATAGAACCCTGGAATCATGGTTCTGTGGAACACAGTTTGAAAACAAGCAGTCTGGGGTTAAACCGGCGAGGCTTTTCTTATTTCCTTAATCCAAACTTAGCCTTGGGTGCTGCCCTTGCTTGGCTTATTTTCCCCTTGAGGGTGGTGTTGAACCTTATTCTCACCGAGCTAGCTCTGCAGACAGGACTGGTGAGTGTGGGGGACCCTGTTCTCCTGGGACCCTGCATCCTCACTGCCTTGAGACTCCTTTCCCTTGCACACAGATGGTGAGGTCTAAACCAGAAATAAGTAAAATCACCATGCAAGAGGAGTTTACCTCCTGATGTCTCTGCCCCGCAATTGAAGTGTCTGGCGTTGTTCTCCTTTAAGGCCCCGGCACAGGCAGCAGCTCTCATTTGCATGCGCTGTGCCCGCTGCCCCCACCAAGGCCCAGGGGCTTGTGCCTCACTTCCCTCCACGCCTCCCCAGTCACTGTCTATGGCTCCAATGTAGCTGCTGCTGTGCGCTGGCTGTGCTAGTAAACTCATCCAGCTGACACACTGGCTGAGGCTCCTCTGCACGTATTCAATATTCTTAACACCCGTGTGTCAGGCAGTTATTATGTGCTGGTGGAAGCTGAGCACCTTCCCTCAGTCATCTCCTTGGGTTCCAGCAACAATCCTATGAGATAGGTTCTCTCATGGTCTTATCCATCTGGAAATGAGTAAAGTGAGGCTAGTCCCCTCTCAGGCCTGTGGAGAGCTTCTTTCTGATGGCCACCTCGCCTCCGTAAAACAAGGCTGAGGGAAAAAAGATGAGGTGTGCAAGGTGTTTTCAAATCAAGCTTTCCTTTACTGGAAAAAATAGATCTCCCCCCACCCACCCCAATAACATAGAAGAGCACAGGCTTAGAACTAAAAACAACAAATTAGAACATGGGCTGTGGATGGACCTAGTAAGTCTAATGGGTTTCTGCCAGTGTGGAACTCTGCCAGGGTCATTAGGCAGGTGATCCAACATGGCGTTGGGTCCTAAAACAATGTGTCACTACCAGACCAACTTCTGTGTTCTTCTAGTTCCAAAATAAATTTTTTTTGTCTCCTTTTGATGCATGCATACCACTTCACCTGCCCCTGTAAACTCCACCTCTAATCTAACTCTGTAAAAACTCTGTCCCTCGGCTTCCTCCTCTGAGGGTTCTTGTACTCTCCTCCAGTACTCCCAGGACTTCAATAAAGGTTTCTTTTAGCTCTCTCCTGTCTCTCACTGATGCCAAAGGAAAAGCCTTACAAAGTCTCAGCTTCCTCATCTGTGGAGTAGGGTTGCTAACAATACCAGTGTCTGCATTGTAAGGATAAACTGAGACAAGCGTGACAGCACACAGCACATTATCTATGACTTGTATGAACATAGAGACATCCAGTAGCCCCACTTCTGGCATGTAAGTGGTCAAAAGAGTAACTTTTTCTTTTTTTCATACAGGATCTTGCTATGTAGTTCAGATTGGTAGTGATGCTCCTGTCTCAGCCTCCCCAGTGCTGGGATTATAGGCATGCACCACCATACCCACTTATGGTGGCGGCATGGCATGTGGTACCAGGGATCGAACTCAGGACCTTGCACTTGCCAAGCAGATGCTTAAGCTGCTGAGCTATCTCCCCAGCCCTTTTAAATTTTATTTATTCACTTATTTTTGTTATTTTGTTATTGTTAACTCATAGTTAGGCCTGGAGCTAGCTGAATACAGTTTCCCAGTCAAATAATCCAGTGCAGTACATATCTAAAATAAGAATAATTAAGGTTGCCTGGATTAAGAAAAAATGAGATTATGCTAAAATTATTCAGCTTAATTATTTTATTCCTGGAAGTTAGAACACCTCTTCAGATCATGTGCAACCTTTGCTTTGGGCTGATTTGAAAATTTGTCTTTTTTTCTCTTTCAGGAAGTGCCATCAACAGATTGGGATCTTGGGTGAAGATGGATACCACAGTGGCCAAACAAAGAAAGAGTAGAAAGAGCTAAAGTTGATAGAGGGAGGATATAGGATCTCTAAAGGATATAAGGGAACTATAACTCCCAACCTGCTTGATGTTTGAGTTCATGGTACCCAAAACTGAAGGATGAATTCTAAGGAATAAGGGAAGTTGAGAGTAGGAAAAATTTATTGAGGGAAAGACAGCTTCTGTGTAAGTCAGACAGCAGGGAGCCCAGAAAGTGGGTTGCCCACATGTTCACTTCTCAAAGGAAGTTGGATGGAGCAAAATCACAAAGTGGCTATGAAATCATGAGGTGGGTGTAAGGTGGGACGAAACTATAATCAACTAATAAGATTGTAAGTATAGTAGTTTAGGTAAC
Organism: Octodon degus; assembly: GCF_000260255.1. Taxonomy (NCBI): domain Eukaryota; kingdom Metazoa; phylum Chordata; class Mammalia; order Rodentia; family Octodontidae; genus Octodon; species Octodon degus. The sequence continues at coordinate 17,966,883 of NW_004524595.1, read as the reverse complement.
ATTGATCCAATGGGAAAGCAAGTCACAGAATAAATGTGCAAGGAAAGAAAAAGAACCTTTCCTGGAAGGGGTGGGTCAAGGCCTTGGTCCCTCACTCAGGGGGTTGATACCTACTTAGAATATCAGTCATTATTATTTACCCCTGAGGAAGTAGGTGTAGTCGCTTCATCTTTCAGTGAGGCCTGGCCTTGAAGGAACACACTTCCGCCCACAATGTAATGTGCTTTCATCTTCTGCACTGACTCCTTTGAGGGCCTAATCCTGTTTGACTGCCTGTAAGATTTCTGCCTAACCTGGCTGTTTATGTTGATATCACCAGGTTGTACTCTTGCTCTTTGGGCATGGAGAGGGCAATGTTGCCCCAGGAGCTGGTTGCAAGGGGGTGTGTAATTAAGGCTGTGTTTTCTCCATAAATGCTGCGTCTGCACTTTCTGGAGGATGCAGGGTCTGGTGTGACACAGGCCTTCCTGGCATGCACATACAGGGCTCAGCCAGGGGCGTCTGTGCTTCTAGAGGCCCATGCTCAGAACAGGAGCCTTTCTCCATGACCTGACGGTAAGGGCGACCATGGTAAGGGCAGACTTCTCAAATCCTGTCCATCCACAAAGGCTCCCTGGACAATGTAGAGGACTCTTGATTTGTAGTGAATTGGCAACTCTTCCTTGAGCCCCTTGGGGCTCTTCTATTGGGCTCTTTTGTTCAGAAACACTCTTGGTCAAATTGATAGGTTCCAGCCCCAGTACAAACTGATTATGTCATGGCCTTGATTCAACGAGGCTGAATCCCAAAACCAACAGCTTATCTTCCCAATGACCACTTCCTCCTTCTTTCCCACTCCAGTCCTGGATACTTTTCCCAGCACATAGAGGAGTCCCCAATCAGCTCCTTGTGTGTCACTAAACTGGCCCCTCAATCTTCTGGGGAAACCTAACAACATATGTTTATGTTTTCATTGCAAACTCTCCTTTTCCTCCTCTCTCTGTTACAGTTGAATGGGTCAACAATAGTCCAGGTTGTTGTGTACGACCAGGAAAGAATTGCGGGTGTAAGCAATAAGTAGCTCCTCTAGACACCTCCCATTGTATCTCACAGTGATCTGCTGTTGTTGTAGGCAGCTGAGTTAGATAGAAACATTATAGGCAGTTAGACAGGGTCAGGCCTTCAAGGAGACAAGATGGAGGACAGGTTGACTTTGCAACTTGGAAGAGACAGACACTCCCATATGGGCCACACCTGAAGACCAAGACAAAAAGAGGAAGCACAGCTACATACTTCCCTAAGGATGGGCATTAGGGATTGAGATCCTAAATAGTATCAATCAACTTGAAAGAGCCCAAGTGAGTCACTAGCCCAACCCCCAACAGGAAGAGACCCTGTTCCATATTCCTGCTGCTTGCTACATTTGATTCTGATTTCATCAATTCTACCTGACCAATGGTGCTTGTAATCTCATTGGTTGCCCATAATTCCCACCTAAGTGAGTTCTCAGGTTCTCCATTTTAGACCCACCTACATGACTCACTTTCCCATTTGATACTGGATTTAATCAATTTTACCTGAACAATGGTGCTAGTAATCTCATTGGTTGACCATCCCACCTCATGCCCAACTAAGCCAGTTCTCATGTCTTCTCTACCACCACCTTAGATCCGCCTCACCGCATGGTTTTCCTTTATAAAAGTCCCTGGAAGAGACAACTTCCTGGGGGAACTACCTGCTCAGGCTCCCCTCCTGTCTCTCTCTCGGACAGGAGCTTTTTTTTTTTTGGCTGAACTGGGGATTGAACTCAGATCCTTGCGTTTGCCAGTCAAGCACTTATCCTACTGAGCCATCTCCCCGGCCCCATTAGACAGGAGCTTTCGCTCAATAAATATATTCTGCTCATAACCTCCGTTTGTTCCTAAAATTCATTCTTCAGTTTTAGAAAACACAAACTCATTCAGGTCAGGTCAAGAGATCGTTTTTCCCTATGGCATTTGGAGGTCCCCTATATTGTTTGGAGGTCACCCACCTGAGACCAGTTTTTCTCCCTGTATCATTGTGACTTGCTAAGCTTTTGTTATTTTATTTTGTACTTCATTTAGAATATGGTGTAGGTTTTTCCTTCTGCAAAAATGAAAAACAGAAGAGCAACAAGAGACCTTTATTGCTCCACACAGGACTGCTTAAAGGGAAGCAAGAATCCTCTGACCCAAGACAAAGAGAGCCCCAGCTTTTCCCTGGTTTTATTGGGGTGGAGCTTTGAGGGAGGCAGAATGGTGTCCTGGTGTTGTAGGGAGTTGAATTAGATAGAAATATTATAGGCAGTCAGACGGGGCCAGCCTTCAAGAAGACAAGATGGAAGACAACGTGACTTTCCAACTTGGAAGAGACAGACCCTCCCAAATGGGCCAGATCTCAAGACAAAAGAGGAAACATATAGTTATATACTTTCCTAAGGATGGGCATCAGGGATTGATATTCTAAAGAGGTATCAATCACCTTGAAAGAACCCAAATGAGTCACTAACCCAACCCCCAACAGGAAGAGACCCTGTCCTGTATTCATACCCGCTTGCTACGTGCCTCACTTCCCCATTTGGTCCTTACCTGAGCAATGGTGCTTGTAATCTCATTGGTTGACCATAGCTTTGTCCCACCTCATGCCCGCCTAAGCGAGTTCCCATGTTCTCCACCACCTTAGACCCACCTTACCACATGGTTTTACTCTGTAAAAGTCCCTGGAAGAGACAACTTCCAGTAGATAGCCCACTTGGGGACCCTCTTCTGTCCCTCTCTTGGACAGGAGTTTTCTTTCCCTCCATAAGTATATTCTGATCATAACCTCTGTTTATTCCTAAAATTCATTCTTCTGCTTTAAAGAACATGAACTCGTCGAGAGTTTCATTTTTCCCCTATATAATTTGGAGGTCATCCACTTGAGATCATTTTTTCTTCCTGTGTCATTTGGAGGTTCTCTGTGTCATTCTGGATGCATGGAAAGAAGGAGGAAGTATGCCATGTGCCATTGTTCTTGGACATTGCCATGTTGGATCTCCACTGTGGTGACTAGGCAGATTTTTTGCTTGGGCAAAAACCCATCAAACGGAAGCATGGATGACCATTAAAGTGGTGTTTATGGTTGACTGGAGGGAACAGAATGAATTACTCAGCTCCTTTGTTTCTTACTATACTGATATTGAGGAATGAAACTCCCAACCTGATAGGTACCTGGGATGAGTTCATGTTCTCTAAAACTGAAGAATGAATTTTAAGAACAAACAGAGGTTAAGAGCAGCATATTTAGTGGGGGAAAGAAAGCTTCAGTCCAAGAGAGGGACAGAAGGGGGACCGAGTGGGTTAGCCCAGGAAGCTGTCTCTTCCAGGGATTTTTATAGAGTAAAACCATGTGGTGAGGTGGGTCTAAAATGGAGAACCTGAGAACTCACTTAGGTGGGCATTATGGGCAACCAATGAGATTACAAGCACCATTGGTCAGGTAGAATTGATGAAATCAGAATCAAATGTAGCAAGCAGCAGGGATATGGAACAGGGTCTCTTCCTGTTGGGGGTTGGGCTAGTGACTTTCTGGCTCTTTCAAGGTGATTGACACCTATTTAGAATCTCCATCCCTGATGCCCATCCCTAGGGAAGAATGCGGCTGCATTTGTTTTCTCTTTTGTCTTGAGGTCGGGCCCAAAGTGAAAGTGTCTCTTCCAAAGTTGCAAAGTCACCATGTCTTCCATATTGTCTCCTTGTAGGCTAGCCCTGTCTGACTGCGTATAATATTTTTATGTAATTTAGCCACCTGCAACAGTACTATCTCCTCCTCTTCATTTTCTTGAGATGAGGTCTAGCTATGTTGGCCTAAACGGCCCTACACCCCTGGGGCTCAAGTAATCTTGTTTTTTTGTTTGTTTTTTTTTTGTATTTTAGGGAAGGGTTACAGGGTGTTCAGGGTCTCACTACTAGATCTGACTCACAGTGATCTGCCTGTTAACAGTCTCCCAAGAGCTGGGATTACAGGCGCATACCACCAAGACAAGTCTCAATTGCCATCTCAGCATGCCCCTGGGGGCGGGGCCGGCATGGCAGGCCCAGGGATTGAACCCCCTGCCCCTGTGTCTGTTTACAGGCTCTTTAATCTGCTATTTGGCTGGCCCTTCAAGTAATCTTCCTGGCTCATCCTCCAAATAGCTGACATAGCAGGCATGCATTATCACATCCGGCTAAAACACTTTTGTATCATTTAAAAACTAAAAGTAGAAAACGAAAAACAAACAAAAAAACCTAAAAGTAGTCAATGTTTATTATTCATAATTTGGAAAACAATACAGAAAGGATCTTTGCAATACTTTTTTTTTTTTTTTGCCATTTTTATACTATTTGATTTTTATCCTTTTTTAAAAATTATAGAGGGCTGGTGAGATGGCTCAGTGGTCTAAAGCACCTACTTAAAACAAGCTTGGCAAAGCTCAGGGACAGCGGTTCAATCCCCCAGCACCACATGCCAGCCAGCCCCGCCCTCTGGTGGGCTGAGCTGGCTACACACACACACACACACACACACACACACACACACACACACACACAAATAAATAAAAAAAATTATAGCACTGACACACCAATTGTATTTATAGTAAAAATTTCAGAAATATCCAGTTTAAGAGTAAAAACTGAAAGTTCCTCTTTACTTTATCACAATTCTATTTTCTTTCCACCAAGATAACTATAATTAACTGATAGGTTATGTCCGAATACTGACTGCTAAATTGTCATGGCCCTGATCCAACATGGCTGAATCCTCCCCACACAACAGCTTATCTTCCCCATGACCACTTCCTCCTCCTCCCCCACTTCAGCCCTGGGTACAACTTCCTTTGACCTTTCCCACCCACGCAAGGGAGCCTCCAATCAGCTCCTTAAACCTGCCCCTCAAGCTCTGCCCCCAGCAAAAAGTCCATAAAGTCTCAGCCTCCCTGTCTCACATCAGAGGATCTGCTGATCTGTACTTGGTTCTATCTGTCTTTAGAGTTAATAAAGGCGCCCCACCTATTTCTGCTGCTCTGCTGCACTGCCTGCTGCTAAAACCCGACATTAACCTGCTAGTGAAAATAGAGGCCAGGCTTGGTGGCCTGGGAGGCTTGAGTCAGGAAGGTGGTTGAGAGTTTGAGACCAGCCTGAGCTAAAAGTGAGCTCAAGGCTAGCCTGAACTACATAGGGATAGTGAGACCGTCTCAAAAAAAGAAAGAAGAAAGAAAGAAAGAAGAAAGAAAGAAAGAAAGAAAGAAAGAAAGAAAGAAAGAAAGAAAGAAAGAAAGAAAGAAAAAATGAAAAGAATAAATAAAAACAAAACCCAGAAACCCTTCCCCTAGGTTTTGGGTTTTTTTTTTTTTTTTTTTTTTTGGTTTTTTTTGTTCAATCTCACTACTGGGCTTGGACACCTAGTGATCCTTAAGCCTCCCAGCACTGGGATTAGAGGTGTGCTCCACCCACACTGGGACTCCCTGAATTTTTATATGTTAACACATGTATTTATGCACAAGGATATATAAGTAGATACATAATACTTAAGTTTTAGCTTTTAAATTTTAACTTTTTGCAATGTGTTGTTTTCAACTAATATTCTTAAAGATCTCTAGCCTGGGAGCTGGGTTCAGGTCCCACAGCCAAGGGGGTGACATGCCCAGCTGCCTGCCCCACACCACTATGCTGTTCTGCCTGCTCAAACAACACCAGGTCAAGCAGAAGGAACACAAGGAGCTGCAGGAAAAGAGGAAGCAGAAAGCCATCATTGCAGCGACCTGCTTGACAGATGCTTTGGACCATCTCAGTGGGGTGTGGCCCGGTCTACATGAATGAAAGCAAACTGGATCACGAAGTGAGCACCCTGTGGATCCAGGCTGCCCAATCTGCTAAGCAGACAGGCGAATGTGTCGGGATGGTGGAGAACTTCAACCAGCACTCAAGGAAATCGGGGATATGGAAAACTGGTCCTGGAGCATTGAGCTGGGTGTGCCACCACCCTGGAGCATGCCTACAAAGGACAGCTACACTCTGCCCCCTCCCAGTCCTCCTCCTTCCCCTTCACCTCACCATAGAGGCAGGAGGGACACTGACAGGCCATAAATAAAACAGTGTACAAAAGAAAAAAAAGATCTTTCTATACCAGGACTATTCCACTAAAATGAAATCCCTGCATATAATTCCAAAAAAAGGACGTGTCATAAAGAATAGTTTCTTGGTTTTGTTGTCTTGTTTTTTGCTATTATAAGAAACCTTGTAGTTACTGTCATACATGTATCTCCATAAGGCTTAGCTGTGTCTACCTGCCAATGTTGAATTAGCCCAAGGAAAGTTCTCAGAGAAATTGGAAAGACTTATTAAATCTTTTGAACTAAGAGCTAACACTGAATGCTTTTTGTTGACTACCAAAACAATTATTTAGTTTCGTGTTTATTTAATGCACACAGACCCTGGAATCATCATCTAAATCTAATCATCTGAGATAGGCTTTTAAGATTGCTAGAAGACAGCATAAAGGGTTTACTGTCTGTCCATATCTGCAACACAGAACTCACTGTGAGTCTGATCTGTGTAGTGAGGCCCTGTAGACCCTGTACTAAATACATAAAGAAAAAAGTACCTGTATAGCAATTCATTCTTTTGGGTATCCTAGACCTAACAGAGACTTCAAAGTTGATGTCTTTTTCCACTGTTACCCTTTTAGCGGGGTGTGGAATTTCCAGTTGGTCAAGATTGTGAAACTTGTTTTCCTCCTGCCACGTTTTCCTTAGAGTTGTTTTGCAATTGTAAAATCTCATGATACAAAGTACAAATGCCCCAACATTTATTTTTTTACTTATGAGAAAAACAGTTGGAAATTTTGAGGTTGAAGAGTTGGACTTGGGGATTAGGGAACCACCTGATTCAAAGTCCTTCATAAGAGACACAATATCACCACTTGCCTTCACCATAGGTCTCCTGAATAATCATGTTGTCTGTTAGGTAATTATTGCATTAGGACATTAAGTCACTTTTGCCTGAGGGTTGTCTTGCCGCGGAACACTGATAGAAGCAAAATGCGTCAGGGTCAGAGTTTAGGGTGTAAATACAGGTGATACCTGAAGCAACGAGAAGCTTCCATCCCCGGCATAGTCTCCCAGATTTCACCTCACAGCTACTGGGTCACACTTCATTCAGAAGCATTTATTATATCAATGGAAACAAGTCATTAATACGGAACTTGTAATCATCACATGAATGAGATGCTGTACGGCATTCATGTTGATTGTGGTAGTAATGATACTGTGTACACCCAGAGCTGATCTCATGTTAACACACTAGTCAGAAAGAAACTGACCCTAATTTGTGGCAATGACATGTGTATATAAAACACAGCCTTTCCCTCATTCCCTAGGCCATTCCTTCATCATCAGACACATGTCAACTATGGGGGCAATCGCTTGACAGCTATTGCTGACCCCAATTCCAAGCCACTGTTCTGTCCTGCCCAACCTACTTTTTATCTCCCTTTGATTTATTCATGACACAACAGCCAAAGTGACTTCTTCTACCTTTTTACTTAAAAAAAAAAAAATTATAAACCTATGAGAAAGTTGCAAGAATAACATAAGAAGCAGCTGACTGTCTTACTCTTAGATTTTCCTGATTTCAATAATTGGTCATATTCTCTCTTTCTCTCTGTCTCTCTGTCTGTCTTTCTGTCTGTCTGTCTGTCTCTCTGTCTGTCTCTGTCTCTGTGTCTGTCTGTCTGTCTGTCTGTCTGTCTGTCTGTCTGTCTCTCGTTGTTGCTGACCCATTTGAGAGTTTGTTGGAAGCATCCCATTCTTTTTTTTTCCCAAGTTGCACTGTATTCAGCTTTATTAAAGATACTTTCCATAAACAATCTTGGTATTTCAGGCAGGGCATGGGCACACAGCTTTTAACAGTATACAACAACTTTCAAACTCCCTTCTTGGATGGACTACCAAAATGAGAAAGCCACTATAAAACCCAATGAAGTCTTCCTTTGAGGCTCTGAAGTAGGAGAAGTTTAGAGTGAGGGTTGACATTCACATTTAGCATGTTGTTTAACAACTTTTCGCAAGCCGACCCTGACTTTCAGGAAATGAAAATGGCAGAATTATCAATTTGAAGATCCACAATCTAGAAAAAAGAAATCAATTGTCCTTGTGGGACATCATCTCATAATACTGGCAAGTCCAGATTGCCTGATACACTGGGAACATCACTTTAGGGAATTAGATCCCAACAGGTCTCTGGTCGTAAGGGAGTTAAGCCTATGCTGATGGCAGAGGAAAGGAGGACATAAAATGAACTGGGAGCTGTCCCGTACCACAAGGCATTTATGCCAAGGTGGCCACAGGTGTCAACATCAGGGAATCCCTCCTCCTGGAAGCCAAGAGGAAGTCTTTCAAAAGCAGCAGGGAAAGGTGCCTTCCCCACATCCATCCAGCTTTGGAGACACTGTACTACTGACATATGCTCCTTCCCCCCAAAACAACAATGAAGTGTTCTGTGTGCTAACAACATAGCTTAAAAGTAAAATGAAATTCTACATTTTTATAAAACTTGATAAAAGATAGTGCTTCAAACTGTACAGTCACCAGAAGTACACAGTTATCAAAAATGTACCCACTTCACTCGGCATCTCCAGCACCTTCAGCTTTTTGTTTCTGGTCTGTTTTGGCAGCTCCATTTTCTGCAGGGTTATTCCCATCCCAGTTGGCACCAGCTTTTCCCTTTTTCCCTTTGGGCACCTTCTCTCCCTTCTTTGCTGGGGCATTCTTAGGCTCGGGCTCTGGCTTTGGAGGAGCTTGTTTAGCAGACAACCTTGCAGATCTTCTCTGTGGTTCATCCTTCACCTTGGCTTTATCTCCTTGAGCATCCCCTTCAGTCTTTCTCTTGGGCATGGTGGTGACGGCAGCGGGTCACAGGTGCCAGACACGAGATGCAGCAGCGCGCAGCTTTGGGTGACCTGGGGTTGTCCTCGCTTCTTCACACTGCTCCCATCCTGACTATTCTAAACATTTTATATATATTCCTTCCCTCCCTCACCTTCCCTTCCTTTCTCCCCCCTTTCTTTTTCTCTATTTTCATTCTTTAGCAGTCCATAGCCTGGACTTCTTTAATCTTGGAAGGTATTCTTTATGTAGATCTTGTTCCTCAATGCTTGGAGCCCCTTATATTCAGATAAAATAGGCAAGTACAGATAGCCATTCTCAAAAACCTTTTTTTATCTATTGTTCTTTTGGAGAAAGACATAGTAAGGATAGATTAATGGTAGGCAGATAAAGGCTGAATAGAAATGTGGATACATGGCTGGGGAGATAGTTCAGTAGAATAAGTGCTTGCCTGGCAAGCGCAAGGGCCTGAGTTCAATCCCCAGTTCTGCTATAAAAAAAAAAAAAAAAAAAATCTCAGAGTGTAGGTGCTCCAAGAAAGGAGACACAGTTACAAGCTGGAGTAGGGTACATTTCAGAAGTGTCTTTTTTTTTTTTTGGCCAAACTTTTTGTTTAGTATTCTGTAGTTGTTTAACACACACTTAAATGGTCTTACTGGGGAAGGGGGAAGGAGAGGTTCTTGCAGATTTCTCAAGGAAATGTCAAAAAGGCAAATCATGGCCAGCATTATCCACTTGCTTTTGGGTTTACTGGGTGAATAGCACTTTCCTTACATAGGAATCTGATCTGAGGCCTTTTCATGCTGAGAACTTGGAGATTTCAGCTTGAAGATACCCTGAAATCCTAAGAGTAGCACACTCCACCTACCCTCTAACAGCTAGCTTGTTTGTACAGGTAAAAGTGTTCGTCTCTCAGTGGAGATCAGTGCACATCTAGATGGCTAGATGTTTGTGGAAGAGCAGAATTGCTTGCCTTATGTACTGGGGAAAGAATCAGGTAGGAAGAGGCCTTTAGAGACACTTACTTGGAAAATTACAGCACTAGTACAGCAAGTCAAGCCTTACACACTTCAACATTTGCTTGTTGAGAGTAAATCATATAGTCACATGAAATTAAACATGTTTTACTTTTCCTTCTGCACATGAACATAAAAATTATGTAGGGGAACTTAATAGGAATTTTAAAAAGCATAACTAGGGGCCGGGGAGATGGCTCAGTAGAAAAAGTGTTTGCATGGCAAGCGCAAGGGCCTGAGTTCAAATGCCTGGTTCTGAAAAAAAAAAAAAAAAAGCATAACACAATTTCCTTTTAGTGGTCCTTGGGCAGTAATGACAGAATAATTTCCACTTTTTGTTTGTTTCTTTGAATGGGGATTTTGGTCCAAAGTGTTGTTTGTTTCTAGTATCTGCTTCTGCCTAGCCCTCTATCAGATCAGCTTTCTCTATGGTTTGAACTGCTGTAGGAATCACATGGAGGAGGGAACCCCTTACAATAGAAAGGGGAAGCCCTTGCTCTTGTCTGCCAACACAATCGGGACCACTTGAGTAGAGATCACTTGGGCTGCTTGAGTAACTGTCTTGACTTCCACCATATCCATCTTGTGAGCTGCTGTAATCATCATAGCGACTGCTTCCACCATAAGATTGTGGGGGCCCTCGTGTAGGCAGAGCACTACGTAAGGTACCATCACTCTCATATGAATCTCTGTAGGAACCTCCACTCAGATGATCTGAATAGTCACAATCCCATCCATATCCATCTCTATCACTATAGCCTCTTGATGAGTAGTCATCACGTGAACTAGAATGACCATAATCTTGCTAAGTATAATCTCTTGGTGGTGGGGCATAATCTCGGATCATGAGAACTTGGGTAATCTATGCTTGAGTAGCTGTCTTTAGTTGAATATCCATCATCTCTAGGAGACAAATAAATATCTCTGTGAGAAGGCAGGGGTTCCCCTCGAGGTGGGCCTCTGTAACTTTCTCTTCAATGTGATACAGGGGCCCTTCCTCCCATTCCAGTGCTGCTTTGAACTGATCCTGATGGAGCTGATCTTTCAGGAGGAGGACCCTACTTCATGGTGGTGGCCCCCTTTTCACTGGAAGGGGTCCTCTGGAAGAACTCAGGTTAAAATTCATGGAATAGCCACCATCATCCATGTGCCTTCCATGTGAGGGAGGTCCCGTAGTTCCTCTGCTTCCTCTTCTAAGACCTCTGGGAGGCCCTCTGCTTCTGGGAGGTGGAGGTGGTCCTCGTCTACCACTTTCAAATGATGGCTTGGTGGCTTGTTCCACTTTGGTGGCTTTTCCGTCTAAGGACTTTCCATTCATGTCCCTGGCTGCATCCTTAGCATCTGCTGGGCTTTCAAAGGTACAAAAGCAAATCCTCTTGATTTATTGGTTTCCTGGTCTTTCATCTAGAGTACTTTCACTATCTCTCCATATTTTCCAAATACTGTTTCAAGGGCTTTCTCATTTGTTTCTGTATTAAACCCACCAAGAAAGAGCCTTCCTGGGCAATCTGCTTCATTAATTTTTCCCCTGGTAAATTGGAAGGGTGGTTATGGTCTCAAGCTCTCATGAGCTTGACCAGACAGGCCAGTACAAATGACATCTAGCAGTTATCAGCACACAACTTGAAAAGCCACTAGCAGTACTGTGCAACTTTTTTTTTTTTTTTGAGACAGGGTCTCACCATGCAGCTTAGGCTGGCCTTAAACTCATGTTGTAGCCCAGACTAGCTTCAAACTGACAACCCAATCCTCCTGCTTCAACTTCCAGAATGCTTCAACTACTAGCACGCACCACAGTGTTCAGCCTAAAGGTGCATTTACAATGGGTGCTCTCGAAGGTGTTCTGTCAGTTTACAGTGCAAGCCATCTATAAATGTTTAAACTTGAGACATGCTGCCACCAATATACCATTTCCCAAGGGTAGAGGAAGCACAACTCACAGGTGAAGAGGACAGATTCAGGGCCTTATTGTAATAGGGCCATTGGAGTCATTTATTTATTTATTTATTTATTTATTTATTGACTGAGTTTCCTGGAAGTGAAAAGGCTCATCTCAAAGCTGGAATTTTTCTTTTTTTTTTTTGGTGGAACCGGGGATTGAACTCAGATCCTTGTGTTTGCCAGTCAAGTGCTTATTCTACTGAGCCATCTCCCCGGCCCCAAGTTTTTCTTAAAAGTATAATTTTAAAATCTCAGTTTCCTTGTCAGTCTGTCAGTCTGTCTGTCTGTCTCTCTCTCTCTATTTTAAAATTTATGTTTTTGGCACAGGATCTCATTATGCAGCTCGGACTCGTAATGATCTTCCTCCTGTTTTCAGCCTCCCCAACACTGGGATTACAACTATGTGCCACCATGCCGGGACTTGGTCACCTGCTCAGTGCACCAAGTGGTGGAGCCAGCACAGCATGTGGTGCTGAGGATTGAACCCCAGTCTCTGTGCTTGCTTAAGCAGGTCCTTAGTCTGCTGAGGTATCTTGCCCCTCCTTGTCTGTCTCCTTTTTTTTTGTATTTTAAGGAAGGGTCTATAGGGCATTCAGGGTCTCACTACTAGATCAGATTTGTAGTGATCTGCCTATTCACAGCCTCCCAAGAGCTGAGATTACAGGTGTGCATCACCACACCCAATCTCAGTTTCCATCTCAGTGCACCTTGGAGGCAGGGCCAGAACAGCAGGCCCAGGACTGAACCCCAGCCCCTGCGCCTGCTTGCAGTCACTTTAATCTGCTGAGCTATTTGGCCGGCCCATGTCTCTCTCCATTTTAAAACTACTCTTTATTTGTTCTTCCCTACATTGTTACTATGATCTATGTAGCTTTAAAATTAACAAAAAGCTTAAAAATAACATACTGATCAAGCAGGCCCCCTGGCATCTGCCTGAGTTCAGGTCTTGGCTTCACTTGTTAGTGACTATGTAACCTTGGACCTCATTGCTTCAATATTTGAAATATTTGCTCATGTATTGGAGGTGACAATTGCCATGGGGTTGTGGTGAGGATCGAGTAAAAATATATATATCAAGTGCTTGGAATAGTGGCTGGTAAGCACAAAATATGTCCAATATTTTAGGCTATTATTGTTGTTGGTCTTTGTAATGGAGAATAAATTGGAAATGATCAGTGTAAGTCTAATTTTTTTTTTCTTTTTTCTTTTTGTATTTTAGGGAAGGGTCTACAGGGTGTTCAGGGTCTCACTACTAGATTGGACTCATAGTGATTCTCCTGTTTACAGCCTTCAGTCACCATCTCAGCATGCCCTGGAGGTGGGCTGCCACAGCAGGCCCAGGGATCAAACCCCTGGCCCCTGCACCTGCTTGCAGGCACTTTAATCCACTGAGCTATTTGGCCTGCCCTAGTCTAATGTAAATGTCTAGCAATTTTCAACTCTTTGATTTGCTTTTACTCCTGGTACATTTCCAGCTCTCATTGGTGTAATGGGGATAAAATTAATTTATCCACAGCTGTTCTTTAATCTCTGACTATTTTCTGACTCTTTGGCAAATAAATTATCAGCCTTTAAACTAAACAATTAGTTCTAGTTTGAAAGAATTTGTAAATATCTCAGAGGGCATGTATCAGGAAACAAATCCTTTGTTTCCTCTGTTTATATATAAACTTCAAAATGTAACTACTGAAACCTCTATAATCCTCTAGGGCATTTTTGGAAAGAGAGAAAAAAGACTGCAGTAATTAAATTTTGGCAACAAAAAAGAAGCTGGTATATTTCTATGCTAACCTTTAAAACTTAGATCTGTTTCCCGTAATTATATTTTCTAATATGTAGGTGGTTTTACCTTTGAGGTAAGGTTGAATTTTGTCTCTAAAACAGTTTGTCCAAATTTTAGCCCCTGATATCTGTGAATGTGAACTTATTGGGGAAGAGGGTCTTAGCAGATGTAATTAATTTAAGGATCTCAAATGAGATCATTCTGAATTTAGGGTTGGCCTCAAATCCAATGACTAGTATCCTGATGAGACAATAAAAGAGAGAAGACAGAGAAACACGGTGAAAGCCTGTGTCAGTCACTTTCCCTCTGACAGGATGAACTATCCAGCACTCAAAAATGAGGGCTCTTTTGCCTCATGGTTCAGAGGGTTCAGTCCCTAAGCGGTTGTGTGGCTCTGAGGCAGAAATGATAAAGTAGAAGAAAGCCACTCAGCCCCGGCAGCTGGGCAGCAGAGGGAGGGGAAGGAACCAAGGGTATGAACACTACCAGCGACCCACCTATTCCAACCAGACACCTCTTCCAGTTGCTTCCAAAACCTCACCTCTGAATGCAAGAGACCTTTGGGGGACATTGTAGATCTAAACTGTAACAGTCAATGAGTTTTAGCTGGAGATTGGAGTGATGCGTCTACAGGTCATTGTTGGGAACAGGATGGGATGCCAGAAGCGAGGGAGATGCAAGGAATGACTTCTCTCTCCAGATCTCTGCAAGGAACCAACCTTGCTGACACCTTGAGTGCTGTCATCTGGCTTCCAGAACTGTGAGACTAAATTTTTGTTGTTTTAAATTGACAAATTTGAGATCACTTACTATGGTAGCCCTGGGATACTAAAATATTCTCATGAAAAATAAAAGGCATTATGAACTTAAAATCTGAAGCTGAAGAAATTAGAAGTAAAATTAGAAATCTAGACATTTTATATCTGCCAGTACAAATAACACCCCGCCCCCCACTCTTTTGATTGCTCCTAAACTAAACGTGGTTGAGAAAACAAGTTCTGGTTAACTACTAAGTCACATACCAGGCCCTTTTTTTTAAAAAAAAAAAAAAAAAAAACAGGATCTCATTACGTAGGTCAGGATGGCCTTGAACTCATTATGGAGCGCAAGCTGGGCTTGAACTCATGGTAATCTTCCTGCCTCAGCCTCCTGAGCGCTAGGATTACAGGTGTGCACTGCCATGCCTGGAAGGGTCTATGCTTTTAAGGTATCCAAATATTTAAACTGTATTACTCATAAACTAATCATATCATTATATCTTCAGAGACCTGACAGCTGTTTTCTCAGTGTTTATGCTTCTTTAAAAAACCCCACTCAAACAGGGAAGTTTATAAAAAAGAGATAGATTTTTGTACAGTTCTGGAAACAGGTAGGTGTCCAAGATCAAGATACCAGCAGGTTTGGCATCTGGTGAGAATTGCTGTCTGGCTCCAAGATGGCGTCCTGGGTGGTCCTCTGGGAGGTGTGGGGACCCTGCTGCGCCCTCTTATGGTAGAAGGTGGAAGGGCAAGAGAGCAGAAAGCCCTAAAACCTGCTCAAGAGGGAGGATCACTTGGAGCCTCACCACTCCTTACAGTTCCCTGCTACCTCAGAAGCACAGCAGCTGGGATGCCTTCTTCGTCGTGCTGACATCTAGTTAATCAAGTCCATCAACATCTTCTAAATATATCTTGAGTTTATCCACTTCCTCTTGTCCCCATTCACACGTTCATCATTCCTGCGAGCTGAACCCGAGGCCTTCACACTGAGCTACACGCCAGCTCTTTATATATCGTGAGGCAGCTTCTCACTGTATTTCTAAACTGCCCAGGCGGAGCTTGAGCTCATAATCTGATTGCCTGAGGCTCTAGGCCCAGCTCCAGCTCTGCTGTCTTAGCACCACAGGTCTGATTATGAAGTCTCTTTCAATGAAGCCTCCTGGGCTTCCCGGACAATGATCAATCTTGAGAGAGGAGTCTGCGTTTTCTTTTTTCCCCTAAATCCATATGCAGTGCACAGTAAATGCTTAGGAAATACTGGAAGGAGCGACTGGAGCCCCTGGTTCTCTGCATAATCTATTTTAGGATCTAGTCTAGTCCCCAGAATCCTGGCTGTGTGACTTTGGGAAAGGGACTTTTGTTTCGGTTCTCAGTCTCCTCCCAGGGTCCCTTTCCCCTTGCTCAGTATGTCATAGCCGCACTGGGCTTCTCAGCGCTTCATCTGTGCTCACTTCTTTGTCCCTTCAGGAGTTTTCGCAGGCATTGCCCCCCTTCGGATGCCGCTTTCTCCATGCTGTGGTCTGAATGTTTATGTCTTCTGGGTTTTTATAGACTGAAACCAAGCCCTCCCCTTTGTGATGGTGTTGGGAAAGAAGGCCTTCGGGGATCGCCTGAGTCATGATTAAGGTTCTTATACAAGTGGGCCTTGGAGACTTGCCCTGTCTGCCACATGAGGATACAGCAGGGAGGCTGTCTGTGAGCCGGGAAGTGGACTCTGTAGACATAATCTTCTGGCACCTTGATCTTGGACTTTTGAGCCTTCAGAACTGTTAGGAATAGAGTTGTGGTGTGTGAGCTACCTGGTCTATGGCATTTTGGTATAGCAGCCTGAGAAGACTAAAGTGACACTTAGTGAAATTTTCCTGATGAGTTGACATTTTCTTGGTATAGGACTTTGTACGAATCTCCTTCATATCACATACAACTTTGTAATCATACATTTATATGGTGTTTGTTTATGATCCTCATGAGAGTTTCTTAATAAAGGTTGGTGGAATGAGCAAATTACCTGGTGGTTTCTCAGCTTTGCCATAAGATTTTTTTTTGATACTGGAAATCAAACCCAGGGGCTTACCAATGCTAAGCATGAACTCTACTACTGAGCCACACCTCCTAGCTCCCCATATGCTTATTAACATGCACAGCAGGTTTTGTTAAAAAAAAAAAGCAAAAAAGCAGGTGGCGGTGAAGATTTCTGGCCATATGATCACAATATTTGAGATACAGGTATTCACGATCATGTTCATTGATACCACAGATGGGTAGAAGAGTTTGTGGTGCATGCCTCCCCAGGGCCCACTGCCAGGTACAGTGGGAGGTGGAGAGGAGGGAGGTGGGTACAGGTGGTGTGTGACTGGGGGAAAGTGCGGGCCACAGCAAGCCATGTTGAGTGAGCTCTTGGCCTGCTCAGCGCTTCGCACCTGGGGGTCCTTGGCAGCTAAATTGTCAGTCCCAGCAGGAGAAGGAAGGGCGGGACAGAACACAGCAGGATCAACCATTCACTGCTGCATGGGCAGCAGTGGGGGAAGTCCTGAGCCTCTTTCTGGAGAAGTATTTTCTATCACTGCACTTCACGTTTCCATGGGAAACCATACAATAATTAGCAGTTGCTTAATGGTTCCATGTTCTCTTCTTCAACTGTCATGACATTGCTATTTATCACTAGAACCAGGAGCCAGAAGACAGGATGAGAGCCAACATCTTTTGAGCGGCTTCAGTGGACCAGGTACTATGTTAGGCAGCCCCACATTTCCATTGCTTTGTCAGTCTGTCCTCTGTTCTTCTCCTTTGTTCACTACCTCTCTTCTGTCAATTCATTCATTCATTCACTCTGTTAAATGCTGAGAATAAATGGGTGACTAAGACCTCCATGGTCCCTGCTGTCATGGAGCTTATATTTTACTTTTTATATTTTTAATCCTCCCAACAACTCAACCTAATATATATTATCTTTATTTTATAAGTGAGGAAATAGGCTCCAATAGATTAACATGAAGGAAATACCAGAGCTGGATTCAATGCTTAATCTGCATCCCCACCATTAAATATTTTGGATTCCTTCCCAGTCAGAAACTTGTGCTGTCTTCGGGAAAGTCACAAGCTGTACTAACAGCCCTGCTGTATAGGAATCCATGAGAATGTGTTCATCTTAACTGTAACAGGAAGAGAGGGAAGGGTCCTCTGGTCCAGCATGGGAATCTGGAAGATGTTGTTGGTGGCCCAGACACAGTCCCTTGCTTGCTTGCTTCATAGGGTCATGCATCAGAAGAATCCTACTGCAAGGCCCCAGAAGTCACACGTGAAGGTTTCCCCTTAGCCTGGCATGAGTGGGCTGAATGTGCCAGGGAATTAATGTCCCCAGGAGGAGCTGCCAGTCAACAGCAGGTGGGGCCAGAAGGGTGCATACTTTCCCAGAGTTCCTTGACAGACGAGCCTTAATTACCCAGAGGGGTAACCTTATCAGCTGTGCATGTTTTGTGGCTGTTTTCCCTTTCTTTTCTCGTCTCTTCATTTACTGGGATTGTCTCTAAGCCTAAGACTTGTCCTCTAATCTTTATCTCAGGGTCTGCTTCTGGGACACTATCAAAGACGGCAGTAACACTTTATACTCCAACGTGTTCTGCTACTGACCCCATTGTTTCCTAGCTATACAACCTTGGAAAGACCAAGTCTCATTGAGGACTCAGTTTCCTGAGCTTTAGATATGAAGAGTAATAAATCTTCCATGCCTCCCTCATGGGGCAATAGTGAGACAAGTCATCAAATGAGAAAATATCTTCTTCTTCAGTTATAGAGTCCATAGAATTTGATATGGCATCAGTATAGTTAGAAGTCTCCTAAGTCGTTGAAAAGAAACAGTTGAAGTGCTTCAGTCTCCAGTCAAAGGACGCCTTGGACCTGGTCTTTTCAAAAGCTGGGCTGCATCTTCAACTGTAGCAGAGCTCCCCGGGAAGGGAATGGGCAAAGGGTTTGAGCAAAAGAACTTTGCTGGTGTCATGGCAGCCAGGAAGCAGAAAGAGAAGGGAGGAGATGAGGAGGGAGATAGGTTTTTCAGGTCACAGTCCCAGTGACCTGCCTCCAGCCAGGCCCTACCACCCGACGGCATGTTCAAATAGCATCTACATGATCCAATCACTGTCCAAATACATGAGGCTTTTGAAGGATACATTTCATCTAAATGTAACAGGAGTTAATCATTGCTATCTCTCTCTGCATGGTTAGGATGATTGACTGAAATGACAGACATGCAAGAGCAGTCATTCCGGCCTCCTTTGCACTTAGTAAGCATCCCGTAGTTCTGGAGTATGAATCCACTTCTGCCTGTCTGGCTCTAAGTCTTCTCCATGCTCCTGTTCAATCTCTGCCCTTCCCTTGTCTGCTGCCAGATGCAGAGGCCTTGGTAGAGGTTCCCAGGACATAACTAGTAGAGAGTAGACTGTGGGGCTTCTAGACGGCTTCCCCAAACACCCAACTAAAATTTTTATGAGTAGGAAATAAAATAATCTTAGATTGAGTCACTAGGATTAAGTTATTTTCTACAATACCGAGTGTGCCCTAATATTACAGGCAGCTAAGATTGAAATTAATATAAAGTGTAGGAGGGACTAGAGACTCATGGAAGTCAACAGAAAAACAAAGACATCAGACTTGTGGCTGGAGGTACACGAGGAAGGCCAGGCAGACGCAATGGCCAGGTCGGCATGCCTCCCGAAGGGATAAATAATAACTCAAGATTATATTGTATTAGCACCACACTGTCCAGGAAGTCCAGATGGGCATCACTCGCCTAGGTGGGTGGGTGGTTAGAGCATCTGAATCCATCCCTTCTCCAAATGCCTTTATTCTTTCCATGGCCCCTGCTCTGTGATTCATTTCTCTACTGGATCAATATTAGCTAAGTGGTTGTACTTGTGATACTATAGATTGATTTAGTTTGGCCCGTGTTCTACCCATGCTATGACTTTGCTGTATAAATTACTCCTCAAAAAGTGCCTCAGTGAGCACCACATTTGGGACCTCTGCCGGACCCCTCCTTATTTCCTTATTTCCAATATAATTTTCCTGACTTCTTCCTTTGGTTTGAAATTTCACTTCTCAATGTTGTCGACGATGAACTCGACATATTTGACGTCTAACAGGTTGGGAGTTATAATTCTTCTCTATTACTACCAGAGTAGGTAACACTGTTCAACTTGTTTTGTTCTCTTTTATTTTACTTTCTGGGTTGGATCAGGCAGAAATCATAACCTTGATCAGCTGGGTTGGGTAGAGAATGTCGTTTTGTTTTGTTTTTAAAGCCTGATCAAATATTGGAATTCTTGCTCCATATTGTTTTAATGAACTAACAAGCCAGCAAATTTGCTGCCCTTTTAACTTTATTTTCTAACAAAATAAAAAACAAGATTTAAAGAATACTAATTCTTTGAAATTCTGGAGATGTACTCTGGTATTAATCTTAGTCTCAAATCTTATTATCCCGTGGAGAATCCCTGATAAAATTTACAGGGGCTTGAGCTCTAGTTGAAAAAACAAAAAGTGAAATCAACTATTCAGGATGGAGCTTTTTCCTGAGGGTGTGTGTGATTTGTGGAATGTGGTTTAAGCTAAGCTTTCGCAGTGGGGGGGTTTCATATGAGTCAGGATTACTCTATTGACTAAACCCTTTAGAAGGTCACTGTGAATCAGCCATAAAGGGCATCATATCCATTTTAGAAACCAGGCTTAAATTTGGATTTGAAGAAAAGCGAAATGAAACCTGTGTACTGCATGAGAACAGGGGCGCCTGGGTTTGGGAGAAAGGACTCTGGAGGTGGGTTTTGGCAGTCTTCACACATGACAACTGCGTGATTCATGCACCCATCTCACACTGACAGCAAGTGAGCTCAGTCTTCCTTTCCTTTTCTTGTATGTGTGTATTTTAGGGGAGGGTCTACAGGGTGTTCAGGGTCTCACTACTAGACAGGACTCGTAGTGATCCGCCTGTTTACAGCCTCCCAAGAACTGGGATTACAGGCGAGTGACAACAAGCCCAGTCTCATTTGCTGTCTCAGCGTGCCCCAGGGTGCGAGGGGGTGGCACAGCAGGCCAGGGAATCAGACCCCTGACCCATGTGCCTTCTTGCAGGTGCTTTAATCCACTTAGCTATCTGGCCGGCCCTTGGAGATGGGTTTTGAATGTAGGGTCAGAAATCTCATTTCTTAAAGTTGCCCTGACAGCCTTGAAAAACCAGAATGGGTTTGGAATAGCATGAAATGTAACTAACTGCAATATTTTAAAATCTGAGCACTGTGTGGTTTGCTTTGTACTTCAGCTCAAAGACTTTCTGGAGTTGAGCATGCAGGAGCAGGGTTCTTTCGTAAGGAGGATCACATTCCTTCCTGGAATCTGAGTGACCTAGAGAATCCACGCTACTGGGCAGTTTGTTAGTCTCCTAAATGGCACCACTCAAATCGCATGTTTTCCCTTAGTTTATAAACGCAGAGGCCCAGCATTCCACAACACAGACAATGGCGTTCCCTTTCCAAGCTCCCAGCAGCCCCAGTTCCCAGAGGAAGCCCAAGAAGATCTGTTGCTCTCACATCTCTCCTGGAAAGTGTGTGTTCTTGGGCCTGTTGTCCTTCAAGTCCCATCAGTGAGGTGTCCTGCCCCTTCTACTCTGTGATGACAGCTGTATTAGTTTAACAACTGGGTTTCTTTCTTTGTAGGACAGAAAATCCAATGCAAAAGGATTTAAATAAAATGGGAGGCTTCTATGGTTTAAATAAATGTTCTCCAAAGGTCCATGTACACCATTAGGAGGTGGAGCTAATGGGAGGCCTTTAGTCACTGGTGGAAATACCCTCTAAGGGAGCTGTGGATCCACAGCCCTTTTGTCTCCCTTTCTTTAGCCTCCTAGCCATGTGTGTTGCCTCACGATGACCCAAAAGTAACAAGGCCAATCAACCATGGAGTGAAATCTTCAAAACTGCAAGCCAAACTACAACTTTTCTCTCTATAATTTATCTTAGGTATTTGCCATAGCAATGTAAAGCTAACTCACAGTGTATTCATTCATGCAGCTGACAAGTTCAGAGTTTTTTTGATCCAGGAATAAAAGAACATTATCAGGATCCAATCTCTCTTCTCTCTTTCCTTCCCTACCATCTGTCTTTCCTTCTCTCTTTCTCTTTTAGCCCTACTTCCTCAGTTTTAGTTCTGTTCTTAATACCAACCTAGTTCAAAAGTATCCATAGAACCAGATCTTTCAGTGCCTGCGATTTAAGTTCATTGAGACAGAATGGCTGTTTCGATCATAGCACTCACACAGAAGGTCCTGTTGGGTTTCACTGGTCTGCTTGAGAACATGTTCTCTTCCTAAAGCCAGTCATTGTGAGCAGGGAATTAGAATGCTCATGTTCTATTCTTTTGACTCTTCCAGGTGATGTTTTGGGGAGGGGAATGGTAGAAGGTGGTGTGTGCCTGAATCACATGATATGAGAACCAGGGAGGGTAGATTTGCAAAAGACAATGAGGACAGGAGCTACTAGAGGAAGGAGGGCAAATGAATACTCAACCTGCTTTGTGTTAGGATAAGGATGCAAATCTTTAATCTCTTAGGTAGTATAAGGAAACTTTAGGTTTCTTAACGTTGGAATTGATTGAGAAATTTTACTTCAAGTGTAAATCCAAAGTGCCTTGGAGG
The DNA here is from genome assembly GCF_000260255.1 of Octodon degus. NCBI lineage: Eukaryota > Metazoa > Chordata > Mammalia > Rodentia > Octodontidae > Octodon > Octodon degus. The sequence goes on along the minus strand of NW_004524595.1, from coordinate 17,944,799 downwards.
GCCAGGGAGATGGCTCAGTGGAATAAGCCCTTCCCTGGCAAGCACAAGGGCCTGAGGTCAATCCCCAGTTCTGCCAAAAAAAAAAAAAAAGTGCCTTAGAAACAAAATTTCAGATAAGAGGAGTATCTTTTCTGAAACCTGGAAGTGTCTGAGCACTCCCTGCCCTGAATACCAAGAGGGAAGAAGAGTTGCAATAACATCAGCACTCATCCCCAGCACTTCTGTGTGTTTCTGTGTCCAACGGAGTGTGCACACATTAAAAATTGCAGTGCTAGATCGTCGGCTCTCAGTGGATGGTGTAGGAACACAAAGTGGGGCCTTTTGCTGAAGCTTTCTCTGATTAATCCTGGAAGTCCCCTAGGAAAGAACAAGGCTCACGTGCACGAAGGAATCGTAGGTAACCTGAAGAACAGCCCTGTTTCTAATAGAAGAAGCTAGGTGTGTGTTCTCCACATCACATGGCTCCTTGACATTCTTGCTCATACAGTCACGTATGGAGGACATCACTGGGAGAAACTATAGTTAAGGTGGCAGGTAGAAAACACCTGCTGAACTGAAAACACTGGCTGCAGCCGTGGTAGAACTGGAGACCATGGAAGACAGCACTGTAGGAGAACTCCAGCAGCACTCCAGCCAAAGCCCTCGTTTCCAGTTCCTGTTCCCCGCTGGGTTCTGAAACCACAACACTTCACAGCTCTCTATTCCAGGCAGGAAATTGGGGGCTTTCTCTCTAGTAAACCATTCAGCCTAAGGAAAAAAAAAAATAGTGCTAACTAGCCTCAACATGAACAAATATTAGTGATCTCGTGCCTGAAGTCCACTAGTTGATAGGCTCTGTGCACAGCTTCCTTTGTTCCTCGTTTTGTCCCCAAGCTCAGTTATGAGGATTCAGAAAGAAAAAGCGGAGGTGTGGAACACCATCAGCAAAGGAGCTGTGTGCAAAATGGAAACACATGTTTGTTAAGTGGGCCACCAATTTGGCTCACGCTTTGAACATATAACCCCAGAAGGAGGACAGGGCGGCTAGGTGATTTAAAATGTCCACAAGATAAAAGCTAAGCGGAGGCTGCTGCTCTCTTCTCTTATTATGCCAGTATCCCCTAGTGATGGTTGCCATGGAGTTTTGTCAGGACTCTACTTCTGTAGATTTAGTGCATCTCCTTGGGGGCATCTCAACAAAATTCCAGGAAGCTCTGTTTTACTCTTAACAGAAGTTGCCCTGATGTGCCTGCTGCTACGGGGACGCACGTTCCTGCTTTCATAGCAGCTGATGAAGACACCTCTTGCAGAAATTCTGTCATGGCTCTTGACTTCTAACCTACCAATCCATTAGATTTCTAAAGAAGATTAAAAAGATGATGGAGATTAATTTGGAAAAAAAAAAGTCATTGTAGGGCTTGACTTCTAAAGCGCTCACACTGCGGGGGAGCGTCAGCTTAGATGTCTGCTTTGCCATGGTGCCGGCCCTGAGGAGCAGGGGTTATTTACCCTCCCTAGGCATCATGTGTCACAACCTCAGAGTGAGTGCTTTCCAGGAGCAATCATGCGATTAAACTCAGCTTGGAGCACGCCCTGTGAGCTACAAACAAACACCATGGAGGCAGAAAGCATCTATCTTTTCTTCTGCAAGCCTGAGAGGACTCTTTTCTAATGTCCCGAAATATCTCAGCTGTAAAATATGGCCAAGTCATTTTTTCTTGGCTCAAATATCCCAGAAAAGCAGAATTTCATCCTTTTATTAAAAATGGTTAGGAAAAGGAATTGTAAATACAGGTAAGCTATTTTTTTTTTAAGCTAACATATTTGGATTTTACTGAACAAATAATGGGGAAATATTAAGGGATGCTACCCCGGCCAGTGATACATTTGGCAGAGTGACTCCAAAAGGATAATTTCATTGCTAGACTCAGTTATTTTTACGTCAGGTATTCTACTACACTTAGGACACATACCAAGTACCTGCTACAGGCCAGGTGCTTGATGATGGTGGTGGAGTGACAAGTTAGACCCTGTCCTCCTTGGTCTCCCATTTGGGGAAACAGGTGTATGCAGAAAACTTCAGTAGAATATGTGTTGGGCATTATGCTTAAGCAGATTCACATACAGTGCTGGAGAAGTGCATGTTGCATACCCCTAACACTAAGATCTGAAGTGCTCCTGACGCACTTAGAGCACCATCCTGATGCCATAAATGGAATATTTCACATTTGACTTTAGCTGACCCGCTGCACTCAAAATACAGGCGAACTTCAGATTCTGTATAAAAACTATCTTGGGCTGTGTGTTTTAAGGTGTATATGGAGCATGAATGAAAATAAATGGAGACTTGGTTTCAATCCCCTGGATATCTCATTAAACTTTTGTAGTTGTTCCAAAATTAAAAAAAAAAAAAAAAAAAAGGAAGTCAAAACCTGAAACACTTTTGGGACCAAGACTTTGATAATGGATTCTCACCCTGTCCATGAAAGATAGTTGAATTCTTTTCATGGGGCTTGGGTGCAGTTGGCAAAGGGCTATGTTAAGGAATATTTTGTGGAGCCATGCTTCCTTCATTCATGTTTATAAAATTAGAGAGAAAGAACATCAAAAACAATTTAAGTGACAAGGATTGAGTTCTGGGCAGTGGCTATAAGAATATAGCATGCAACACTTGGCTGTGAAGCTTATCTTCCTTTGGGTCTGATGTCTATTTTCCTACAAACACTATTCACTAAGCAAATGCATGCTTTGTACATGTGCTCCATACCCAGCTACTTTGTCGAAAGATGACAGAAGACATGATTCAGTGGGCCCTGGAAGGAGAATGAGACTCACGTGGGCAAGGAGTAACTGAGGGGTAAGGAGTGGGCTTGAGCGCCACGGCTCACAAAGGCAGCACAGGGTCACTAAGGCAGATGAGAGCCTCATTTTCCTGGTATCTAGACCTCTCTAAACTTGGGCCACCATCCTGCATGGTGGCAAGGGCCTTTCCACTGAGTAAATCTAATACAACAGAAAGAGATCCAGGTATTAGAAAAGGTTAGATCAGGTTTATTCTGCAACTTCCCTACATGGTCATAGTGTTCTACAAGGTTCGTGCCATTTCCTAATGAGCAAACCAGGGAATAGTCAGGTGTACAAGGCAGGCCCACGGGGCTTGACACATGGCAGCAGAGTCACTGTGGGGTGTGGAAGGCTTCACTGAGGAGGTTACCGCAAAGCTGAGTTACAGTGAACACGAGCATGGTCAAGTCTGCTGATGATAGGGGAAGGGAGGGCATCCAGAGATGCCTTCTAAGCCTAATAGTTTGTACACATTTATTGGTTAATATACTTAAAAAAATCTATACCTTTTACTTAGATTAGGTGATGCATAATATTGTTTATTAGGTTTCCTTTTAAAATTGTGGTTGGGGCTGGGGAGACAGCTCAGTAGGATAAGCACCTGCCTGGCAAGCACATGGTCCTGAGTTTGGTCCCTGGTACTGGAAAAAAAATTCTATAAAATTGTGGTTAACAGGCTGAGCATGGTGGTGCATGCCTGTAATCCCAGCACTTGGGAGGATGAAGCAGAAGGATTGCCTCAAGTTTGAGGCCAGTCTAGGCTACACAGTGAGACACTGTCTCAAACAAACAAGCAAACAAATAAACAAAATATAAAATAGTGATTAGCATAATCAAGTGGCCTAGTAGTTCACACATGAAAGATGGACTCTCACTGAGGGGGAAATGTGATTCAGATGTGCTCCTTACCACCCTTCCCCAGTCACACTGCTACTTTCCCACTGGCCCTGTCTAGTGTTACAAACCAGCTGATCCTCGGCTGAGATAAAAGGCATAGATAGGAGTAGCCACAAGGAATTCAGAGAAGGGAGAAAGGAAACCACTCTCCATAGAAAAGAACTCAATGAAGTGCCTGCTTAGGCAGAATGCAGGAGCCGGGTTCGATGCCCACGTGCAGTGCTGGCCCAGCCCCTGGGGCACGCTGAGCCGGTGACTGGGTGTGGTGTTGCATGCCTGTAATTCTAGCACTCTGGAGGCTGAAAACAGGAGAATCACTACAAGTCCAATCTGCATAGTGAGATCCTGTCCTAAATAGAGAAAAAAGAAAGAAAAGAAAAAAAAGAACTCAAGGAGAAGGAAGGATCCAAATATTAAAGGATCCAGAGACCATGGGGTCCAGAGAAGGCAATTCCAAGAGAGAAGATGATGTAGGCGGGTGTGCCGAGGTGAGGGTGAGCCGGACATAGGAGAGTTGTGGTCAGAAGCTTGGGCTCATGAGTATTAAACCAGGGTCTCCAAGTCCTGGGGACCTTTGGGCAGCTGTACAACTTTAGTTTGTTACTTAATCATTCCAGCCAGTTTTTACATTTAAAATGTGAAGATATAATGACTGACTGATAGATGGATTTGAAGTCAATGATTCAATAAATGGCAGTATTTTTAGTCCCTGGCTTGGCACAGGGTAAATAATCAGTGTTGGTTGCAACTAGTGCTGGTGATCACAGCAATGACAATGATGATGACATGGAGAAGGGAAGAGGGGAGGGTCATATGGAGACTGCTCGAGGACACTGGGATTAACTTCTGCTCTCCCAGTCTGGACTAGCATGCAATTATGACAGAAAGAGCAAAAACAAGCTTCTCGCATGGGAATAAATGATCAACCTATTCGCATCTGAACTGGCCCTCAGTTGTTCTGACTTCTCTGTTCTGAGGATCCCAACTTCTAGGTTGACAAAGTCAGCAGCGTAGGCTGGCAAGTTGGAGATGCAGGAAATAGTCATAATTCAAGGGCAACTGCTGGCAGAATACCTGCTTAATCCAAAGGAAATCTTTTTCTACTGCTATCTTCAACTAATTGACAATGGCCCACCACACACTGTGAAGGATAATCTGGTTTACTAAAAATGTAGTGATTACCATGTTAATATTATCTTAAAGTGGCTTTACACATCTGGGCGCTATAGCCTAGCCAAATTGATGTGTAAAATCAGTGTATGTGTGTTTGTGAGAGGGAAAGGGAAGCATTAGGCTCCTTGAAAACAGAAGGAGGCAGTTTCCCTGTCACTTTTATCTCTAACTTCCTTGCTTTTCTCTACCTAACATATCACAGTCATGAGCACCACACCCACCTATGTATGCCCTGGACAGGCTGTCACCAGGGCATGACTTACCCAGGGGGCTGGGTTCACAAGAGAAGCAGAGTAAGGCTGCATCAGGCCTCTGCCAAGCACCAGGCAGGCCAGGCACCTATCCCTGCAGGCCTGCCCGCTTCACCAGGGATGCACTCGGCTGGTGCGTCTCACTGATGATGAGGAGCAGCTTAGATGTTGTCTTACCACTTCCTCCACCTAATAGGAAGTTATACCAAAGCTCCTTCGAATATCCATACCCAGGAATATCCATATCCCTTTTTCATCTTCGCATATGCCTCAAGTCTGTTTGAACACTTATTTTGGAGAAGATAAAGACCTAGATAAAGAGGTAACTTTCCCAGGGAGAGTCATTCAGTTTACTTTGACGTTTAGTCTACATTTCCACCTTAATCACACCCTGAGTAGCCTCTGAATGGTAGCATACAGAGGTTTTTGGGTAGACACGTATATTTCTTTTTTTAATTTTATTTATTTTGTGTGTGTGTGTGTGTGTGGCCAGCTCAGCCCACCAGGGGGCGGGGCTGGCTGGCATGTGGTGCTGGGAGATTGAACCGCGGTCCCTGTGCTTTGCTAAACTTGTTCTAAGTAGGTGCTTTAGACCACTGAGCCATCTCACCAGCCCCGACACGTGTATTTCTTATCCACAGAAAAATTGCTTACAGGTCTTTTCAGCTACAGCAATTGTGTGTGCAGCTTAGTTATTATTTTGGAATACCTTAGGGATCAATAAACCAATAGAAATTAGTGGTACAATTTATCTTAGCCATCGTGTGTGTGTGTGTGTGTGTGTGTGTGTGTGTGTGTGTATTTTAGATATCACTAATTATGCTGCTATAAATATGGGTACACATATATCATTGTGGTATGATGTTTCAATTCTTCTGGAAAAATAGAAGGGGACTATCTGGGCCAAATGGGACTTCTAATCCTAGTTTTTTTTTAGAGTATTCACACTGATTTCCACAGAGGTGTACCAGTCTACACTCCCACCAAGAGTGGAGAAGGATTCTTTTTTTCCTCATAGCCTCTCAGTATTTATTACTGGTTGATTTCTTGATGATAGCCATTCTTTCTGGGGTGACATGGAATCTCAGTGTTGTTTTAATTTGCATCTCTTGAATGACCAGTGATGTGGAACATTTTGCATCTATTTATCTGTCATTTGTATTTCTTCATCTGAGAAGTATGTATTCATCTCGAATGCCCATTTTTGGATTGAGTCTTTGAATTTTGAGGGTTTGATTTTTAAAAAATTATTTATAATTCTGTTGGTGATTTCTTTTGATGTCCAAAAACTTTTCAAGAAGATGAGATTCTAGTTGATGATTCTTTGAGGTATTTCCCATGCAATTTGGTTTTTGTTCATGAACTTTCTGCCTATCCCGTCTTCAAGATTTCTACCTACTTTCTCTTTTAAACATTTTATTTATGTATTTATTTTATTCATTTGTGTGTGTGTGTGTGTGTGTGTGTGTGTGTGTGTGTGTGGCCAGCTCAGCCCACCAGGGGGCGGGGCTGGCTGGCATGTGGTGCCGGG
>NW_004524595.1:17926674-17937229 GCF_000260255.1 Octodon degus | reverse complement strand
TAATTCAAGCATCACATCCTTCATCTCAGGAATAATATACCATCTGAAGTCACCTTAGGAAAACAGCACCTATTACTGTATGAGGCTTTGGTGGTCCTCTAGAAGCAAGTCATAACATAATCTATATTTATATATGGTACAGGTTAACTTAACTGAAACATCATCCTTCAGAATTGTCCTAGGTACTTTTTTCATGGCTGTGACAAAATGTACAACACACAAATTTCAAGGAGAAACAGGTTTTTTAGCTCACAGTCTGTGAAGGCTTCAGTCTGTCATTATCTGGCTCCAATACAGAGTGCAACATGGCAGAAGAGCAACCATCCATGTTGGCAAAAACAGTACAAGAGGGGGAAAAGAGATCACACTTTCTGATACTCATATTGTATACAAGCTATGCACCTTGGAGGAACTGTAGCACTCACATCATTAATTCTAGCATTAGACCATGCATAATCTCAAATTCTAGATTCAGTCCCCTCTGCAAAGATCAATCCCTATGATTGCATGAGGCCTTAGGAGGGCATATAGAAACAAACCATAATGATGATTATCACAATTTATCTAAAAATGTTAATGAGTTAACGTCACAGAAATGAGCCATAGCATGAAGAAATACAGTCAATTACAATTTAGGGTAATGTTATTTTGCATTATTAGACATTAAGATGCACAAGTGCAAATATCAAAAATTGCAGAGACTCATTGAGTGCAGATTTCTTATAGAAAAATTATTATAGGCCTGCCAAATAGCTCAGTGGATTAAAGAAATTGAAAGCAGGCTCAGGGGCCAGGAGTTTGATCCCCAGGCCTGCTATGCCAGCCCTGCTCCCGGGGTGAGATGAGACGGCAATTGAGACTGGGCCTGGTGGTGTGTGTCTATAATCCCAGCTCTTGGGAGGCTGTAAAGAGGCTGATCACTATGAGTCCTATCTAGCAGTGAGACCATTGAATACCCTGTTGACCCTTCCCTAAAATAGAAAAACAAAAGATTAATATGAATGTAATTATTGATTATACCAAATAATTTACATAGATTAAGGACAAAAAGAAATATTGTAAGTGGTATACTGTACAGTAATATTATTTGCTGTCATGTTTTAAAGCACTTAGTTTGGAATTGTATCAATCTGAACTTGTGTCCCCACTCCTCTTACTACATACACATACTTTTGACATATTATTTGATCACAACCTTTCCCAATAAAATGAAGATATCACATATCCCAGGTACTTCTGGTGGGTGTAAAATGATGTAGAATACACAAATTATGTATTCACTAATGGTTTGGACATTAAAATTTGTGTAAGTACTAATAATGACTCCTTGATATCTATGGTAAAATTGTTTACATCCTTAATTTTCACTAAAGTCATGAGTAGAATAGATGTGCCTGGCAAGAAAATAGGCTAATAGAGACATTTTATGAAACTTAAACTAATTTTCCATTTTGTTCTATTTTTTCTTTTTTTTTTTTTTTTTTGAATGTTGGACTTTATTAGAAGCTTTTTCTGCATCTATTTAGATGACACAATTTTTTGTCTTTGGCTCTGGTGATTCAGTATATTACATTAATTGATTTGCGTTCCTGGGATGAATTCCACTTGATTATGATGTATAATCTCTTTGATGATTTGCTGAATTCTGTTTGCTAGTATTTTATTGAGGATTTTTGCATATATGTTCACTAGGGAAATTGGCCTGTAGTTCTTTTTTGATTATGTTTTTCTCTGGTTTTAGTATCAGGGTGATACCACCATCCAGAATGAATTAGGGAGAATCGTTTGTCTTTCAATTTCATTAAAGGGTTTGAGAAGTATTGATGTTAAATCTTCTCTAAATTTCTTGTGGAATTGAGCTGTGAATCCCTTAGGACCTTGGTTTTTCTTTGTTGTTAAATTTTCAAATATGTTTTTAATTTTATTGAATAATATTGGTTTATTCAGAATGTTTATATCTTCTTGATTCAGCTTTGATAATTCATATGTATTTAGGAATTTGACCATTTTTTCTGTGTTTTCCATCCTCTGGGAGTAAAGATAATATCAATTCTTTTGCACTTACTTAAGCATGTTCTATGGACTAGTACATAGTATATTTTAGAGACCATTCCATGTGCAGCTGAGAAGAATGTGTATTCGTTCTTTTTTTTTTTATTTTAGGGAAGGGTCTACAAGGTGTTCAGGGTCTCACTACTAGATTAGATTCATAGTGATCTGCCTGTTTACAGCCTCCCAAGAGCTGGGATTACAGGAGTGTGCCACCACACCCAATCTCAATTGCAGTCTCAGCGCGTCCCGGCGGTGGGGCAGCATAGCAGGCCCGGGGATCGAACCCCCAGCCCCTGTACCTGCTTGCAGGTGCTTTAATCCTCTGAGCTATTTGGCTGGCCTACTTATTTGATTTTTCATATCTGTTAATATTTGTCTTATATAGTTGGGTGCTCCCCTATTTGGTGCATATATATTTGTAATTGTTATCTCTCTTCCTCTTGAAATTTTCTTCTAACAAGTATGTAGTGACCTACTTTATCTTGTTAGGTCTCTCAGTTTCATTGTCTGCAAAGAGAATATCTACCTCTGCTTTTTTCTGGGTTCCTGCCACATGGAGTATTGTTTTCCATTATTTGATTTTTCAGTGTATAAATTTTCTTTTGGGTTAAATATGTTTCCTGTATACAGCATATTGTTGGATTTTGGTTTTTTTGATACACTATTCCAGTCTTTTTCTTTTGATTGGTCAATTGTGGCCATTTACATTAATGGCAATAACTGATATGTATTGGCTTATCTTTGTCATGTTACTTTCCTGTTGTTGGTTCCTTACTTTTCCCCTGTGTTTAATGGCTTACCCTACTTGGTGATTTCTTTCTGTTGTTCTTGGAATTGTGGTCATTTTTATCTCTCTTTAGAATATCTTTCTGAATTGTTCATAGGGTTAGTGTGGTGGTCATGCACTTTTTTCAGTTGTTCTTTGTCATAAAAGTATCTTATTTCTCCATTAGTTGTGAAAGATAACTTTGCAGGGTACATCAATCTGAGTTGGAGAGTGTTTTCTTTCAGGACTTGACTTTATGGTTTGTATTGTGAAAGATGTTGTAATTCAGATGGGCTTTTCTTTAGAGGAGATTTGTTTTTTCTCTCTAATGGCCTTTAATATTCTGTTCTTTTGCTGAATTTTTAGGATCTTTATTATACATTTGCATGTAGATTTATTTGGCTATGACCAAAAATTCAATGGATTTTTTTTTTTTAATGTTTTTAGTATTGGGTCTACAGAGTCTCACTACACAGATCGGACTTGCAGTGGTCTTCCTGTTTTCAGCCTCCCAAACACTGATATCAAAGGTGTGAACCACCACGTCCAGTCTCAAGTGTCATCTCAGTGTGCCCTGGGGGCAGGGCCAGCATGGCACACCAGGGATCAAACCCTCGTCCTTGTGCTTGCCTAAGCAGGCACTTTAGTCCTCTGAGCTATCTGGCTGGCCCTCTGGAATTTTTAATTTCCTGGATATCTCTTTGAATCTGTTTCATGCATTCTTTTTTTTTAATTAATTAATTCATGCATTTATTTATTTGGTAGAGGGTCTCACTATGCAGCTCCGACTCATAGCGATCTTCCTGTCTTAGCCTCTTCAGCACTGGAATTACAGGCATGTGCCACCACCTGTTTTTAGTGGCTGGTGCAGTGTTCTGGGACTGCCATGCGGTACTAGGGATCAAACCCACGTAATGTGCCAGGTAGGTGGCTAGACTGCCAAGCCATCTCCCCATCCCTGTTTCATGTATTCTAATTCCTTTCTGTATTATTCACTTAAGGTTTGTTTTTTCTTTCTTTTTCTCGTGTGTGTGCTCCTCTATTTTTTGTCTTCTTTAGATATGCTTATCAATTCATTCATTATAGTTATCATTTCTTTTTTTACCTGAGAGATTATTTCTTGACTGCTTTCTTCTTTTGCCTGATGGAATTGTTTCTTTACTTCAATTGCTATCATTTCAGAAATTTCAGGTGTGTGGCTTCCAATTTCTTTTATGTTGATGTCTCCTGGATTTGTTCTGTGTGGGCTGGAGGACTGAGATTACATTTTGCTTCATTATTTTGCCATTTCCTATTCCAACAAAAATTTTTTTCCATCACAAATAGGACTTTATTTATCACCATTAAAAATCTGGATCTTAAACAGGCTCTTGGACTAGTGGTTCATATCTATCAGCTCGTTCAACTTTAACTCCAGTTCTCATCCCTAGTAGCCTTTCCAGAGTTACTACCTTCACCATGAAGTTTTCCCAATTCAAACTTGGGCTTCTTCAGCATTTTTACTTTTCTGATGAAGACATCATGAAGAGAGTAGATAGATTGGCAATGCTTTCCCAATGTCTTTCCCAATGCTGTCTGGAACCAACTTAAGGGCCACTTCCTTCAAGGCATTTGTCTGCACCTCTTAGGTCATGATTTCCATCATCGTCTTCTGAATCTGGTGGACCTATTGGTGCTGAGCATAAGAGGTCTTCCATATCTCCTTGTTATGTTTTTAATTTTTTTTCCCTGTATTTTAGGGAAGGGTCTACAGGATGTGCAGGGTCTCACTACTAGATCAGACTCACAGTGATCCACCTGTTTACAGCCTCCCAAGAGCTGAGATTACAGGCATGTGCTACCACACCCAGTCTCAATTGCCATCTCAGTGCGACAGGGGCGGGGGGGTGGCGGGGAGGGTGCACAGCAGGCCCAGGGATTGAACCCCTGTCCCTGAGCCTGCTTGCAGGAGCTTTAATCCACTGAGCTATTTGACTGGTCCTTGTTGCATTTTTAATTAAATTAAATTAATTAATGTGTGTGTGTGTGTGTGTATAAGGTCTCACTATGCAGCTCATACAATTAGTGATTCTCCTGATTTCTACCTCCCTAGTGCTGGGGTTACAGGTATGTGCCACCATGCTTGGACTCCATTCCTGGCTTAGCATGCCCAGGGGCAGGGCTGGTGCAGCATGTCATGCCAGGGATTAAACCCTGGCCTCTGTGCTTACCTAAGCAAGTGCTTAGTCCACTGAGCTATATCACTAGCCCCCCGTTGCATTTTTTAGTAAAGCCGACACAGAACAAATGAAGCAAGTAACCATCGGTAGTCTTGACATCAACATGAGCTTCGATCATGGCCTGCCATTTTTTGACCATGGAACATGTTTTGTCACGGGTGAGTTCCATGCCATGGAAGTTAGCCAGGCAGTTTTTGCCCTGAACATCTTCAGTAATTAGCTTGAATTTTCTAAAGGCAACTTCCTCATTCTGCAGATCAGCAAGGCTCACTTCAAACATACAACCTTTGAGCCCATCAGATGCAATTTTGGTTCCTTGAGTTCTGGTGATGAGTGTTTTTCTAATATTTCTTATTTTGAACATAGCTGGTGCCTTCACATCATACCAGTCTTTTTAAGAAAATGGATCAACTACTTTCTTTTTGACTCCCTTTTTGCCATCTTTCGTAAGGAGCTTGTTTTTGCCTACCGCCATGGTGCTGCTCAGAGAGCAAAAAGGGGACAATATAAATTTTTTAAATTTTGTTTTTGTGGTGATCATTGTGAGTTTTGGTAGTAGATAGTTCTATCACTACTATCAAGGCCTTTCTAGGCACAGTCTGTACTTCGGCGATATCTTCTGGGTGCAGGAGTTTCTTGGTTTGTGTCTATCCCGAGATCCTACCTCCCCAGTTAAGTGAGTGTGAGATGTTGTCTTCTGTTTGGCACAGACCCCAGTTTTTGGTGTAGGGCTATGTTGAGGTTCTTACCCTAGAACTTCCCAATATTGCTACACAAAAGAGAACAACTATTATAACAGACATGACATCCTAACTACAAACAGTAACCAGCAGAATTTAGAAACTGACCAATTGTGGTAATTATGGATTCTGTATTTTAGACTACAGAAACAAAGTCTGTAATTATATGACAGAACCAATCATAAATTAGGAGTTTATTTGAAAAGCATTTCCCTTTGTTAGAATGGATTTACCCTGGGTTCCTCCGGACAAGATGGTTGTCAGGTCCTGACACTTACCGAGATGGTCACCTGGCCTACAGTGTAGGAGTGTGTGCTAGGCACCAGCATTTCTCCAGTCTGAGACTCCTTGGATGGCAGAAGGGTGGCAGGTGGGGTTTTTCCCTTCCTGAATTGCTCATGGTGGTTCTCAAGGCTCACTTTTACTCCTGTGATGGTGGGAGAGTGAGGATGGTGGTGGTGGAGATTCTCCCCTCCCTAGCAGCTCACTGAAGCTCCAGAACTACCCTTGTTCCTTTTGAAGGCATCGGAAAGTTCTTGAATCTAAAAAAAATGTACTTCTTATGCTCTCCTTTTATTACTCTGCTTAAATGAAATGTTTACATTTAAAGGAATTATGGATAAGGTGATGTTTGTAGTTCTGTTGATCATATTGTTGTGGTCTGAATGCTTGTATCCTCTCAAAATGTATATGTGGCATATAATCCCCACCTTGATGGTCTTAGGAGGCTGGCCTTGGGGAGGTGGTGAGATCCCGGGGCAGAGCCCTCATAGTGGAATGAGTGGCTTTCTGACAGAGGCCAAGGGAAATGGTGACCTCTCTCATCATGTGAGGAGATAGCAAGTGAGCGCCATCCATAGACCAGAAAGCCATTCATGAACCCTCTTCAGGCACCAAATCTGCCAAAGCATTGATCATGGATTTCATAGCCCCTGAGAAACATGGGAATTCAGCTTCTGATGTTTATGAATCACCCAGTTTGTATGTCCCAGCAGCCTAAATGGACTGGGACATATATACACACAATAATGATATAATCTTTTCAAATTTAGCTTCTAGTTTTTCTTTTGAAACTAAGGTGAACTTTTGGAAAAGTCTACCTTTTCTACTTCTGACCTAGTTCCATCCAATCTCTCTTTTAGTTGGCAATACAAAGTTTGTTTTAATATATTTTATTGTTTGTATTAGAGTGGTGTGTGTATGTGTGTGTGTGTGTGTATGTGTGTGCGCGCGCATGGGCGTGCGGTGCCTACTGGGAAGGTATGATGAAGGGATAGATGGAGAATACCTCTCACTCAACTTTTTTCCTTTCACTCAGCCTCCCATTGGGTAACTGACCAGACCAGAACAGGCAGTGCCACTACCCGCAGTCTCTCTGTGTCTGTACTACATAATACATGCTGTCTACGGTGGCATCTGGGAGGCAGATGTCTCCACTGCTTTGCTCACCTAGTGATGGCACTGCATGTGCATTTCCTCAGCACCTTTCACTGCCTTTTCCAGTCCCAGCTTGGACAGCTTTGTCACTCATTCCTGATCAATCCCACATAAGGGGAAGTTGGTTAGCAGAGACCCCTGGGAAGTGTTTCTCTTTCTAATGAAAAGAGAGAACACACAAGAAGAGGGCTCTGGTGTTCTCCCCTGCCTTTGGTGTGACACAAGGAGACATGATACTTAGCGTGGTTAGAGCCATTTTGCAACCATGAGGTATTCAGATAAAAAGCCAACATTTTGGAGTGAAGTAGAAGAATGGCAACAGATCAAATGGGAATAGCAAAGTGTTTCCGGGACAACTCATCTATGATGTTTCCACTAAGTAAACATCGTGTCCTTAGTGTTTAACCCAGACTTTATTATGAAGAAATTAGTAGCCAAAATGAATTCTAACTCATGCACAAATCAAGTACCTGGTTCAATAAGGTAAATAAATAAATAAGCAAGTAAATAAATAAATAAATTTAATAAATCTGTATGGATTGTACGTACGCATATATATGATGAATAAATAAAAGAATTAATGAATGGACTCCCATTTCCACCACTTCTGTCTATACTCTGGCTATACTTGACCTGGCCTCATCTTGAAGTCTGAACTGAGATGACCTGATGACTTATTTATCTACTTAGTATATCTACATAGTAGATGTTGGGAAGGGACAAACATTTGAGGGCTGAAACAGCTAGCTGTCTTTGGGCACATATCTATTTTTTTCTCCTCTTAGTTCCTATAGGATTATAACTTTTTATTTTTATTTATTTATTTTTTTCTGTGGCTGGCTCAGCTTGCCCAGGGGGCACGGCTGGCATGGCATGTGGTTCTGGTGATCAAACCACATTCCTGCAATTGCCTAAGCTTGCTTAAGCAGGCTCTTTAGACCACTGAGCTATCTTGCTGGCTCTGGTAACTTCAAAGTAGAAGGAAGGAGGGAACAATCCAGAAGGCACTGATATTTTTGTATGACCTCAGGAGTCACTTAACATCACTTTGGTCTTACTATATTGGGTGGAGCAGCCATGAGCCTGCACTGGTTTTAGGGAAGGGGAAGTATATCCCTCTGTTGATGAAGGGCACAAGCTTCTCGAAAAACATGTGTGCTATGTTTTGGATAAGTATCTTCTAAAGGCCCTTGTGTTTTGGGTTTGCTTCCCAAGGTGGAGCTACAAGGAGATGTTGGACTTTTTAGGAGATGGGGCCTAGTGGGAGGTCTTTAGGTCACTGAGTGTGTGCCTTTGAAGGTGGTCACAGCTCCCTGGTCTCCTTCTCTTCCTCCTCACTCCTTGGCTTGCAAATAATTGGTTTTGTTCTGCCATATGCTTTTGTCATGCTGTGCTATCTCACTGCAGGCCCAAAACAATGGGGCCAACTAATCATGGACTGAAACCTCTAAATCATGAGCTAAAATAAATCTTCTCCTTTAAAAGCTGATTATTTCAGGTATTTTGTTAGAGATGCAAAACTGAGTCATACAATGTAGAGCTAGAAATATTGCCATGACCATTTTTGAAATAAATCCCATTTACTACAGTTCCTTACATATCCCTGTGTTATGATATTGACTATTTTGATATAATTGGTCTTTTTCATGTCTACACTCTAACAAAGGAAGTGAGTACATAGAGGCTTTGGATTGTGATTGTGTGTGTGTGTGTGTGTGTGTGTGGTACCAGAACTTTTGTTCTGACCTACATTTCCAGCACTTTTTTAAACTTTTTATTTTAAGAATAGGTCCTGTTAAGTTGCTAAATTCGGATGAGGGTTTGAACTTGTGAACCTTCTACTTCAGCCTTCCAAAGTACTAGGAGGATTGTAGGCATATATCATCATGCCTGGTTTTGGATTGTGTTTTATTCACTTTAATATAAGTAGCATATTTACAAGAATTGTCTTAGCTTCTCTGGATCCTGTTTGTGTGTGGATGTGCAGGAGAAGTATCAGGGGTGGTAACAATTTTGACCTGGTTGCCACGGTCATGGCCAACTTTAGTATCTCTCTAGTAGGATGAAAATAAAAGGTCACATTGCTATAAACACTGGCCAGGATTTGCTTTCGTGCCTCTCAAACTCACAACATTGCTGTCTTCTTAGAACTTCCTGCCATGAATGAATGTTCTAACATGATTAAATGCTCCAGTCTATGCTCTCCTGGGTCATACATGGCTCTAGAGCACTTGAAATGCAGCTAATGTGACTGAGGAACTGAGTTTCTTTCATGTTTTGTTTAATTTCATTGAATTTCAGTTTAATTTTAACAGCCTAATGGCTACTTTATCGGACAGCTCAGGTCTTGAGGATCAAATTTAGCAATTCTGTCCCATTTTGCAAGGCCAATTACTACTGAACTTTCTTCAGGAAAAGAAAGCCACAAAGGTTTTTTTGTGTCCTTTCAATCCTCCACCCAAACACTCCTTTAAATTCTTGAGACAGCTCTTAATTGCTGGTTTCAGCAACTTTCTCCTTTTGCCTTCTTTTTTTCTTGGCCTGGTTGGTCTTGACATAGAATACCTTCTTCCCCATTTTGTATCTGGAGAAATAGTTCCTTATGTTTAATCTGTATCCCATACACTAATGTAATTATCTGTGTTGAAAGGTTGTAGATATTACTTAAGTCACTTACCATTTTCATGCACTTTAATTGAATCCTCTTTTAAACATTCCTGCTGTTGACTGTGTTCATTAAGCACCTTTAATCTGTCCTCTGCAGCGCCCTTGTTTAATTCCAGTTGTCATTCTCTGTATGCTTCCTGTTTGGCATGTCCTGCTTTTTATTAAACTGTCAGCAGAATGTTCTTGCTTTTATGTGGCTTGTGAAGAGTAATGAGCTTTGTCTTTTTTGTAGTTTCGAAAGGGAGTGGCGATCATCTTAACTTTACTGACAAAAGCTTGTATTCACTTTGTAACCCTGTTTGACCAAATTGGAGAGCAAGAACAAGTATTTTTTTTTCTTCCCTAAGTCCAGTGTTGTTGTTCAGGAAGCATGACTGGGGATCCAGAGCATTAACATTTATTTGGAAGGCAAACTTTATTTTCATAAAAACAAGTATGAAATTTGAGGCTTGAGTGCCCTGGGGATCTAGGTTTTGCAGCAAGGGCAGTTAGATTATTCTGGAAAGAAGCCGCAGATTGCCAGGGACATTTATAGGAAATGATTGGATGGTAAGGGGGGGAGATGTAGTGTCCTAGCCAGAATTAATTCAGTGAGGAGTACCTGTCTGCATGAGTGGAGAGAGGGGTGAGGAGAGATAGAGAGGCAGAGGGATGGGGAGGGGGAGAGGGAGGGG